>NC_040020.1:1502176-1609607 GCF_000972845.2 Larimichthys crocea
TTGCTGGACCCGGCCAAGAAATAGTACAGAAAGTGTTGAGCTTTGGAGGTGTTGTATGTAAAGATTTGGATCAATCTTTGTTCCCAAAAGTTCAGCCTCCTCCAATCACAGCTTTAGAAAAAAACATTCAGATACATAAATCCTCCGTGATGATCAGCTCTGTGTTCTCTTCCACGAACACGGACACGCGACACTCCTCCTCCTCCGAGTTTTTTTTTTTTTTCCCTACCGCAGTTTGCAGGTCCGTGGGTGCGCGAGCCGGACCCTCGTTGCCATAGCGATCCACGCACCAGCACTGCCCGCTGCTGCTGTGACACTGGTGGGACCTGAGTAACCGTCTTCATCGCAGGAGGGGCAGATACTGACACACACACACACACAGACACACCACACACCACAACACACACAATGAAGTCGGGTAAGGCACTGTTTGTGTGTGTGTGTATTTGTTCTTTTGTGTGTGTGTGTGGTGTGTGTGTGTGTGTGTGTGTGTCTCACCGAGCATGTTCTTCCCCACTTGCTTTTTGTTGATACGGACAGCTCTGCTTTACAAGGGGAATCTGAAAAGAAGAGACAATTGGGACTCTGGGTGACAAACTGCAGAAGTCTGCTTTCTGGGATGCATCTGTTTGAGAGAACTTTGCCTCCTTGTGTACTTTCTGCTTTCGTCGCGATGTTTGTTATCCTGCTGTCTTTGCTTTTAGAAGTGCAGCTGTGGAGAGCTGATCTGTAAAACCGTTTCTTTATGTCCGAAAAAAAACTCATTTTCATCCTTGTACTCATACAATGGACATTAATGCGACATATTGTACTACTTTGTGTTGCATTTCATTGTAAAATAATATAATTCTGTACGTGAATTTCTATTGTGATGGACGGGAGTGTCTATCATTTCTGTTTCTGTCTGTAGAAGAAGTTAGTTCATAAATTTAAGAAAGTTTTGCTTTATTACAACTTTGTCTATTTTTGGGGATGATTCTATGGTTTATGAAACGCTGTGCTCGCACTGAGATCGGGGAGCAAATTGCTCCAAGAAAGAACAAATTGACAATTTAAAAATCGTTTACGTGCAGGTAAAAATGAAAGTGCGACCAAAATCTTGATAATAATCCCCGTTGCTGAAAGAAACTGTGTCTGAGCACAACTACGATGGGCAAAGTTAAATCAGAAGCCAGTCTGTTGTGATCGATGATAACTTTGGACATATAAGGGTAATATTTCAGTTTGCATTTGTTTTCTTCTCCAAATACGCTTTAAATCTGTTATGTAAAACCTATGAAATTGTATATCACAACATACAGTGACTGACATGTATTTGCATGCGAGCGCATGGCGATGCCGTACCTGTGTACCTCTGGAAGCACGTGCACCACTCAGAGCTGGTTATGACTTTGTCGGCGTGTGTGTCGCACGATTTGAAGAACGCGTCGGAGCACGGCTCGTTCCTGTCCAGGTAGAGGCTCTTGATCTCCGCTTGGTCAAGCTGGAGGTCGAAGTTTGTGTCCAGCCGGGAGAACATCCATCCCAGGGGGTCCTTAAAATAGGTGATGCCCCGACCTCAAACCTGCTGGGGGAAAAAAAAAACGTTTAGTGTAGCCAGGTGTGTCGGTTGTAGGAGCGGATGAAGAAATGTTTCTTTGTTCATGCCCCGTGACTACTGTTCTTCTCGGGCTTCTGGATCTTGACTCTCTTGTGATTTCCGTTCTCGTGCAGCACTCTGAACCAGTCTCTCAGACGACTCACAACTTCCTTTAGGTCCGACTCACTGCACACTGAGGAGCAATAACGCTAATGATTAATGATGATAAAGCGATGCTTTATAGCTCTACTCCCTTGTGGTGTGATGAGAGGTCAGAGTATCATAGAACAGCTGCCCTGAAACTTGTAGAGATTCGGTGTTGGTGCAAAAACACCTCTTCAGCAGGGCAGAAGGGTGTTACCTTGCCAGAAGGGGGGCTTGGACAGCACGGAAAGACTTTTAATTAAGCAGAATTTACTGTTTCTTTTTTTTTTTTTTTTTTGCAAGATCCCAGCTTGCAGCAGTGTGCAGCCATGTGTGCAGAACGTTTTACCTTTTTCTCTGCAGAGCTCTGTTCAGGCTGAGCCGGGCAAGGACACATGCCGGGACACTCACAGCAATCTTCTTCCGTGATGCATGCCTGGTAGTCTAGCTTGCACTGAGCCACAGAGACAGAAAGGATGAGACAAAAAGAGGCGTCTCATTGAGAGAAATGTAACTCGTGTGTGTGCTCTGATGAAGGATGAGGTTGTGTGTGTGGTGTGCGGGTACCTTGGTGGAGTAGGTGTGGCCGTCGGTTCCGCAGACAGGAGCGGGATGCACCACGGGGCAGGTTTGCACTGACCCCGGACTCTGGACAAATTGGCATCTTTAAAACTAGAAAGGAGATTCAGAGGACTCATTCACACACAAGCATCGAAGATCGGACTCGTACGGATATGGAAATCGCCCGGCTTCATTCGAAACTGATGTTTTCTATTTTACGGACAGGGATTAGGATTTAGCGGCTTATTTCTGATTTGCTAACACTGTGCGTTGTTGCTAAGGATGTGAAATGAGGTCAGTATGGCGTTACTGTCCTCCGTCCAGTCTGCAGGGTCCCAGACAGACACACACCACACAACACACACATACAAAGCCCATTCATACACTTGGCAGGACTTTTTGTCCGTTGTAAGGTGGTGCCAACGTCGGGTAATTGGACTAAAAAAGTAATGTCACACAGCAGTCACAAGAGAGCCGGGCAACCAGTAGACCAGCCGGAGAAATAGAGAAACATCCACCCTCCGGTGTTTTTGCTTATCATGCCGCATGAATAAGTAATCAGGAAAAAAAAACATAAATAAAACGAGGGAGGAGAAAGAAGAAGGGAAGTAATAAAGGGATTTGATTTGCTCGCTAATCCACTGTTTCATTTCTGGCTTTGTCACGGAAATCACTCAATGCAAATCTGAGGGGCAGCTTGGAGACGTACGCCTGTTTAAAAAGGAGCGGGCGTGCGAGTGTGTTCTCCTTACCTAACTCCCTCGGCTGACACAATAGGCAGTCCTGTAATCCTCAGCCACGCAACCTGTGGCGACTGCATTTGATCTTGAGACACGGGTCTTTGGCTGGATCAAGGCCTAAAAATACAAAGCAGAGATAGAGAAAAGACTCCTTTGTGTGCACGTGCATATTGTGTGTGTCGTGTGTGTCTGTGTGTGAAACTTAACACAACCTCTTATCTGAAGAGCTCCTAGAAAGATAAACCCATCAGCACAAATAGAGGCAAAATCTTCTATGGTTGCATCTCCTTTGGTTTTTTGAAAATGTGAAATCAGGCGTTTCTTTTTAATCTTTACAGATCTAAGCTATGTGGATAGAGTGTGTGTGTGTGTGTGGGTGGTGTGTGTGTGTGTGTAGGTGTGGGTGTGTGTGTGTGGTGTACAGCCAATGCGTCTCTCTCGTTGAACTCAAAGCCGTAATACCGTTAAGTATCCTCACAGCTAAAACAGATGGAATGGGCCACAGAGGCTACTTTCTGACCCTACATCAGCCCCCACTGACTCATGTGTGCTCTTGCCGAGATCCCACAACTGATCTGGCATCAGTTAACACAGCTGAGGGAGGGCCGTAATCTGCCTAAGGGAGAGCTGATTTTTGATCTGAATCTCAGGGCCCGAGGCTGCGATCTTCGTCAGGTAAAAGACGATAGCTGATCTCTGACCCGCCGCGTCGGCCCTTCGGGCGCCGCACCTAGGCGGGATCCGAGCGGCGAGCTGATCTCAGAACGGTTCGTGAATGACCTCTGCTCGGAAAGAACCTTACAGTAATCCCGAACAGCTTTGGAAGATTATCCTGCCTCCATCCTCCAACGCATCTAATCTAATGCTATTGTTTCCCCTGACATGTCGGCCTATGTGTGTGTGGTGTGGGTGTGTGTGTGTGAGTGTTTTTGAGGATACAGTAGAAATGAGAGTGATGTGTGTCATGTCCTGGGTGTGTGTGTATGGGTTTATCGTGATCTGTTCATACTGCACGACGGGGAAAAGAGACAACAAAGAGGGAAACAACTAGGTTTGGTGAAAAGTCACGAGACGTCACATGTTCATGTACGTACACCAACAGGTGACGGTGTCAATGTCAAAGTCCTCTCTCTTAAGATGTCCACCACCCTTTCCTCACTGCTAATTCATGCTGCACTTTACCTTTAGAGCCGGAATGAGGCTCACAGCTGACTGGTCACAGCATTTAACTCATGAGGCTGTAGTGTTTGTTACCTCCTATGGTATGGTTTAGCTCCTGAATATTGAGCATATTTCAAAAACTAGCAGACAAAATTTCCATAAAATTTTAGGCTGTGCACAAGAAGAAGTGATTTATAATCGCACAGGTCCCTTAATCTAAGAAAAATGTATTTTCACCATTCCTTCGACCCTAAATGTGCTTTGCCTGGGTGTCTTATTCATTTGAGCTTTACTGTCAGGTTACATTAATCATAACGGCTATACTCTACCTGAATGAATAGTAGTGCAATTGCAATCACGCGCATATTAATTTTGAATAATACTGCAAAATTTTGATGACATACTACAGTAATGGGTAGCGCTGCAGTAACATATCTTTAACTCAGCATTTAAAGACCTAATATCATGTCTTAATTATGGATTCTCTAAATATCATAGCCGGCAGGAGCTAATCAGTGCGATTGTTCACCTGTGTGTCCATCTAACATTCTAATAATAAAACAGCACATTTAAAAATGTGGTTGGAAGAGCTAAGAGTTCTCTTGGTGTGTTTTTGTTTGTGTTGTCGTGTCACAAAGCCAACAGCACTCGAGGCTCTCACACCTACCTTGATCGAAGGGTTGGATGGAGTCCATGTTCCAGGCTCCGAAACAGCGCGAAGCAAAAATAAAATGATGAACGAAAATATACAACATAAATGACATCTAAAGCAAATGATACATGACAGATACAAGACATAAAGCGGTCGTACAAACCTCCACTTCCTTTAGGAGAAAGCATTACAGAAGAAGAGAATGGAGAGTTTTCATTTTGAGCGGAAAAGTTGCATAATGAAACAAACTGATCTGGGGGGAAAAAAAACACACCGACACACAATCAAACACGTGGAGCATGCATATATTATGAAGAAGAATAATTAAAAGGGAAGAACGTTTCAGAATAAGTAAAATCAAAATAAAAGATGTGTGGGGTTGTAATAAAAGAGAGAATCTAGGGTTACTATAGTATTTAGGGTTAGGTTGGATAATCCCCTAGTCCAGTTTAGGTGGCTAGGCCAAGGATGCACCGGGACCCAGTCTCTCCGAATCCAGTTCGGGTTTTGTAGTTGGGGACCTGCCTAGCCGGCACAGTACTGGTTGTAGATGTAGGCACATCTCCCTTTACTGACTACCCTTAGGGTCAGGGTTAGTTGCTGGACCCGGCCAAGAAATAGTACAAGAATTTTGCTGAGCTTTGGAGGTGTTGGTAAGTATAAGAGCTGGATCAATCTTGTCATCTACCTTGTTTCCCAAAAGCTCACCCTCCTCCAATCACAGCTGTATGATACAAACACATTCAGATACATAAATCCTCCGTGATGATCAGCTCTGTGTTCTCTTCCACGAACACGGACACGCGACACTCCTCCTCCTCCGAGTTTTTTTTTTTTTTTCCCTACCGCAGTTTGCAGGTCCGTGGGTGCGCGAGCCGGACACCTCGTTGCCATAGCGATCCACGCACCAGCACTGCCCGCTGCTGCTGTGACACTGGTGGGACCTGTAGTAACCGTCTTCATCGCAGGACGGCAGATACTGACCTACACACACACACACACACACACACACAATGAAGTCGGGTAAGGCACTGTTTGTGTGTTTGTGTATTTGTTCTTTTGTGTGTGTGTGTGTGTGTCTCACCGAGCAGTTTCTTCCCCGCTTGCTTTTTGTTGATACTGGACAGCTCTGCTTTACAAGGGGAATCTGAAAAGAAGAGACAATTGGGACTCTGGGTGACAAACTGCAGAAGTCTGCTTTTCTGGGATGCATCTGTTTGAGAGAACTTTGCCTCCTTTGTGTACTTTCTGCTTTCGTCGCGATGTTTGTTATCCTGCTGTCTTTGCTTTTAGAAGTGCAGCTGTGGAGAGCTGATCTGTAAATACCGTTTCTTTATGTCCGAAAAAAACTCATTTTCATCCTTGTACTCATACAATGGCACATTAATGCGACGTATTGTACTACTTTGTGTTGCATTTCATTGTATAATAGTAATAATAATATAATTCTGTATGTGCAAAAGGGAGAACGTGCTATTGTGATTGACTGGAAGGTGTCTATCATTTCTGTTTCTGTCTGTAGAAGAAGTTAGTTCATAAATTTAAGAAAAGTTTTGCTTTATTACAACTTTTGTCTAGTTTTGGCGATGATTTCTACTGGTTATGATAACGCTGTGCTCGCACTGAGATCGGGGAGCGAAATTGCTCCAAGAAAGTACAAATTGACAATTTAAAAAACAGTTTTACGTGCAGGTAAAAATGAAAGTGCGACCAAAATCTTGATAATAATCCCTCGTTGCTGAAAGAAAACTGTGTCTGAGCACAGCTACGATAAGGTCAAAGTTAAATCAGAAGCCAGTCTGTTGTGATCGAGGATAACGTTGGACAATAATAGGTAATATTTCAGTTTGCATTTTGTTTTCTTCTCCAAATACGGTTTAAAATTGTTACGTAAAACCTATGAAATTGTATATCACAGCATACTAACTGACATGTATTTGCATGCGAGCGCATGGCGATGCCGTACCTGTGTACCTCTGGAAGCACGTGCACCACTCAGAGCTGGTTATGACTTTGTCGGCGTGTGTGTCGCACGATTTGAAGAACGCGTCGGAGCACGGCTCGTTCCTGTCCAGGTAGAGGCTCTTGATCTCCGCTTGGTCAAGCTGGAGGTCGAAGTTTGTGTCCAGCCGGGAGAACATCCATCCCAGGGGGTCCTTACAAATAGGTGATGCCCCGACCTCAAACTCTGCTGGGGGAAAAAAAAAAAGACGGTTAGATGTAGCCAGGTGTGTCGGTTGTAGCGGCGGATGAAGAAACGTTTCTTTGTTCATGCCCCGTGACTTACTGTTCTTCTCGGGCTTCTGGATCTTGACTCTCTTGTGATTTCCGTTCTCGTGCAGCACTCTGAACCAGTCTCTCAGACGACTCACAACTTCCTTTAGGTCCGACTCACTGCACACTGAGGAGCAATAACGCTAATGATTAATGATGATAAAGCGATGCTTTATAGCTTCTACTCCCTTGTGGTGATGAGAGGTCAGAGTCATCTATAGAACAGCTGCCCTGAAACTTGTAGAGATTCGGTGTTGGTGCAAAAACACTCTTCAGCAGGGCAGAAGGGTGTTAGCTTGCCAGAAGGGGGGCTTGGACAGCACGGAAAGACTTTTTAATTAAGCAGAATTTACTGTTTCTTTTTTTTTTTTGCAAAGCATCCCAGCTTGCAGCAGTGTGCAGCCATGTGTGCAGAACGTTGTACCTTTTTTCTCTGCAGAGCTCTGTTCAGGCTGAGCCGGGCAAGGACACATGCCGGGACACTTCACAGCAATCTTCTTTCCTGTGATGCATGCCTGGTAGTCTAGCTTGCACTGAGCCACAGAGACAGAAGGGATGAGACAAAAAGAGGGCGTCTCATTGAGATGAAATGTAACTCGTGTGTGTGCTCTGATGAAGGATGAGGTGTGTGTGCGGGTACCTTGGTGGAGTAGGTGTGGCCGTCGGTTCCGCAGACAGGAGCGGGATGCACCACGGGGCAGGGTTTGCACTTTGACCCTGGACTCTGGTACAAATTGGCATCTTTAAAACTAGAAAGGAGATTCAGAGGACTTATTTCACACACAAGCATCGAAGATCTGACTCGTACGGATATGGAAATCGCCCCGGCTTCATTCGAAACTGATGTTTTCTATTTTACGGGACAGGGATTAGGATTTATGCGTGCTTATTTTCTGATTTGCTAACACTGTGTTAGTGGTAATTGCGTTGTTGCTAAGGATGTGAAATGAGGTCAGTATGGCGTTACTGTCCTCCGTCCAGTCTGCAGTGTCCCAGACAGACACACACACACACACATACAAAGCCCATTCATATCACTTGGCAGGACTTTTTGTCCGTTGTAAGGTGGTGCCAACGTTCGGGTAATTGGACTAAAAAAGTAATGTCACACAGCAGTCACAAGAGAGCCGGGCAACCAGTAGACCAGCCGGAGAAATAGAGAAACATCCACCCCTCCGGTGTTTTTGCTTATCATGCCGCATGAATAAGTAATCAGGGAAAAAAAAACATAAATAAAACGAGGGAGGAGAAAGAAGAAGGGGAGTAATAAAGGGATTTGATTTGCTCGCTAATCCACTGTTTCATTTCTGGCTTTGTCACGGAAATCACCTCAATGCAAATCTGAGGGGCAGCTTGGAGACGTATGCCTGTTTTAAAAAGGAGCGGGCGTGCGAGTGTGTTCCTCTTACCTAACTCTCCTCTGGCTGACACAATAGGCAGTCCTGTAATCCTCAGCCACGCACACCTTGTGGCGACTGCATTTGATCTTGAGACACGGGTCTTTGGCTGGATCAAGGCCTAAAAATACAAAGCAGAGATAGAGAATAAGAACTCCTTTGTGTGCACGTGTATTATTGTGTGTGTCTGTGTGTGTCTGTGTGTGTAACTATAACACAACCTCTTTATCTGAAGAGCTTCCTAGAAAGACTAAACCCATCAGCACAAATAGAGGCAAAATCTTCTATGGTTGCATCTTCTTTTTGGTTTTTGAAAATGTGAAATCATGCGTTTCTTTTTAATTTTTTTTACAGATCCAAGCTATGTGGATAGAGAGTGTGTGTGTGTGTGTATGTGTGTGTGTGTGTACAGCCAATGCGTCTCTCTCGTTTGAACTCAAAGCCGTAATACCGTTAAGTATCCTCACAGCTAAAAACAGATGGAAGTGGCCACAGAGGCTACTTTCTGACCCTACATCAGCCCCCACTGACTCATGTGTGCTCTTGCCGAGATCCTCACACTGATCTGGCATCAGTTCACACAGCTGAGGGAGGGCCGTATCTGCCCTTTAAGGTGAGAGCTGATTTTAGATCTGAATCTCAGGGCCCGAGGCTGCGATCTTCGTCATGTAAAGACGAGATAGCTGTTCTCTGACCCGCTCGTCGGCCTTCGGGCGCCGCACCTACAGGCGGGATCCGAGGCGGCGAGCTGATCTCAGAACGGTTCGTGGATGACCTCTGCTCGGAAAGAACCTTACAGTAATCCCTGAACAGCTTTGGCAGATTATCCTGCCTCCATCCTCCAACGCATCTAATCTAATGCTATTGTTTCCCTGACATGTCGGCCTATGTGTGTGTGTGTGTGTGAGTGTGTGTGTGTGAGTGTTTTTGAGGATACAGTGATAAATGAGAGTGAATGTGTTCATGTCTCTGGGTATGTGTGTATGGGTTTATCGTGATCTGTTCATACTGCACGACGGGGAAAAGAGACAATCAAAGAATGGAAAATCAACTAGGTGTGGTGAAAAGTCACGAGACGTCACATGTTCGTGTACGTACACCAACAGGTGACGGTGTCAATGTCAAAGTCTCTCTCTTAAGATGTTCACCACCCTTTCCTCACTGCTAATTCATGCTGCACTTTACCTATAGAGCCGGAATGAGGCTCACAGCTGACTGGTCACAGCATTTAACATCATGATGCTGTAGTGTTTGTTACCTCCTTATGGGTTATGATTTAGCTCCTGAATATTGGAGCATATTTCAAAAAGTAGCAGACAAAATTTCCATCAAATTTTAGGCTGTGCATCAAAGAAGAAGTGATTTATTAATCGCACGGGTCCCTTAATCTAAGAAAAATGTATTTTCACCATTGCTTCGACCCTAAATGTGCTTTGCCTGGGCGTCTTATTCATTTGAGCTTTACTGTCAGGTTACATTAATCATAACTGCTATACTCTACCTGAATGAATAGTAGTGCAATTGCAATCACGCGCATATTAATTTTGAATAATACTGCAAAATTTTGATGACATACTACAGTAATGGGTAGCGCTGCAGTAACATATCTTTAACTCAGCATTTAAAGCCCTAATATCATGTCTTAATTATGGATTCTCTAAATATCACAGCCGGCATGAGCTAATCAGTGCGATTGTTCACCTGTGTGTCCATCTAAACAATCTAATAATAAAACAGCACATTTAAAAATGTGTTGAGCTTCGGAAGAGCTAAGAGTTCTCTTTGTGTTTTTTGTTGTTGTTGTCGTGTCACAAAGCCAACAGCACTCGAGGCTCTCACACCTACCTTGATCGAAGGGCTTGGATGGAGTCCATGTTCCAGGCTCCTGAAACAGCGCGAAGCAATAAATAAAATTATATACGCAAAATATACAACATAAATGACATCTGAAGCAAATGATACATGACAGATACAAGACTATAAAGCTGTCGTACAAACCTCCACTTCCTTTAGGAGAAAGCATTACAGAGAGAAGAGAATGAGAGTTTTCATTTTGAGCGGAAAACGTTGCATAATGAAACAAACTGATCTGGGGGAGAAAAAAAACACACCGACACACAATCAAACACGTGGAGCATGCATATATTCATGATAATGTCGATGTGATGACAGCAGCTCTATGCCATCATTTGCATAAAAAAGCGCCTGTGTGTCTTCGCGGCGCGTGCTGCTTAGCATCCACCCTCATATCACCTAATGGAATTCGGTTTATGTGCCATATGTGGCATACACACATCAACTGATGAGTCTGAAGATGCAGAAGTAACTTTCTACGTTTTTTTTAGGTCATGAAAATACATTTGGAAGCTGTTTGCAATTACCGAAGATGACGGGATAAAAGGGAAGAAAATGTTGTGCTTGGCTATTTGAAGTTTAAGGAAGGCACGAAGCTTCCTGGGAAGTGTTTGTAAAATCTGCAGAGCAGAAGTACATAAATATACCTTTTTTTTTAACCTAATTTACTGTAAGATGCATCTAATTGACTTAGAGTCTTCATTAACATCAAAGAAGACCTATGTTTAAACATTTTGTACCACAGGGTATGTTAATCCGTTTGCATCACACTCTCAAACTTTGGACTTCAAACCGGGAGTCATAATAGGACACAACGATTTACAAGCTGAATCACCACCGATCTGGGAAAATACAGGGACTGGAAATGAGAAGGGGGGGAATGTTTGCAGAGCTCTCATATCCAGTAAGCCAAGTCAAATACAGACAAATATAAATATGAATCATAACGACGCACAACAAACTCCCCCTGCATGGTTTGAAACTCAAAAGTTTCTTAAAAGCTTCTCAGATACAGTCAGACGGTTCAACGCTCTGCCTCTGGGTGTGTTTCAACAGTCTAAATGAGGAGGTGAATGATTCGCCTGCTTTTAATAGAAAGGCACGAATGAGACACACCCAGAGGGTGTGTGTGTGTGTGGGGGGGGTGCACGAGCCTTATGATGCAAATGTGAAAGGAGCTTTCGGTTCGCTCGTCTCATTTTCGTTCAAACACAACACAGCGCCGCGTTCTCTCTCTCTCTCATTCTGTCACAGTGATAACCCGTTCCTGTTATCACATCTGCCGTCTTTCTTTCTGTGTGTCATCACACACACACACACACACACACACACACACACACACACTTGTTTTTGACACTTAGGAAGTCAATGCAATGACAAACATTCTCCGGAGACTTAACCTGACCTCGAGTTTAACCACGGCGTGCTGAACCTCAGCTCAGGTTAACTTTGTGGGTATTACCTTGTTAGTGTCACAGCCACACTGTAAGTAAAGAACCTCAAATCAATAAATAGTTGAATAACTATGCCTAAAAATGTTGTACAGTTATTGCTTGATTTATTAATAACTATGAATTCACTAGTCTACTCATGGATTACTGTAAATACAGCTTGAAACTGCACGCACGTTGCTTTGGGTCCTTATTTCTCTCTCTCTCTCTCGGTGTGTGTGTGTGTGTCCTCTCTTTGTATGTGTGTGTGTGTGTGTATGACTCATTCATATCTATATGCCAGAACAAACAGGAAGGGTGGAGAGAAAAAAAAACAAAAACAAAAAAAAACATCCTATCAGCATAAATCCCACAGCGTGTCTCAATGGATACGAGTGTCTTATCCACACAATTAAAGCCCCGTGTTGTAGATAGTGCTCTTTGCACGATTCAGCCAATTCAAGAGTGAAATTCACAGTTCGTCTCCCTCTCACATGCACAACACAGATTATTCTTATTATTATTAGTATTGCACTATTGTTATCTGTGCTTATAGAATTTACTGTGGCACACTGTACTGTGAATCAGCCACGACACAGGGAGGCCATAGTAACATCAATTATAAAGCAGTTATCAGTTCTGACGCAGGAAACCAATGTGAAACATAAAACATACGTGAAGCCTGAAAACTAGAGGTGTGAATATTTGTCTTAACACTTCAGTTAAATTTAATTCACAATGGAACTGTTGCCATAACAATCAAGGCAATTAACCATCAGACACAATTACACTGTGTATCCATTAACAAAGTAATCCAGCGCTGTAGCGCTTCTCTTTCATAAGCGGCGTGTTCTTCAAGTTAGGAGCACATGATGTGTGAAAGGTTGTCGAGCTGGTTGAAATGTGGTCGGTGCAGATTAATCATCTTCATGCAGCACTTCTTTGCACTTCTGCAAACTTTAAAAAAAGCTTCCTTTAGAATAGCTGTCAGTTTTCTCCTCGAGCAGCTAAAGCACGTTTGGACTTCTCCGCCACGCTTGTTTATTTGTTTGTGAGTTTCCTGCATTATCACCCGTGGAGGAAGTTGACACAGTGACAGAGATACTGACCTGCATTTCCTGACATTGACGCATTTTATTTTTTGAATGCGTGTGTGTGTTTGCAAACACTGTACTTTGACTCAAATATTTAATCTTAACTGTTGCCGGACGAAAGTCATTCATTCTAGTTTCATTCAGCATAACAGCGCAATTATATCTGCGTGATTTACAGTCAGTGCATCGGTGCATTTAAAGAACCGGTTTACACCTCTGCATGTATTAATCAAGCTGTGAAGTGAAGCCAACGTGGAAGGATCAGAAACCGCGGTTCCTCGATGGCAAATCAATCTCCATAAGTCCCCATGTTGAAAACTTCACAGCGGAAATAAACATGTTTACAGCCTGGTGCAAAAACCTGTGAGGCGTCTGTATCTAATTTTGAGGCTGAATTTTTATATAACTGACCCGTTCAAATAATATTAAGGCTTAAAGTTATGCATAACCAGCAACCGAGCTTCATTCAGCACGCCTCAGCTCCACCTACAATCCACCTCTTTGCTATTTTTAGATTAGGAGAAGGCAAGACTGCCAAGATGGCAATGGCCAAAGCCACCACACGCTGAGCTCGACTACATCCGTGTTTTAGACACATGCTGCTTCATTGGAAAGGTTGTGTATTTACTGTATCTTTAAACGTATCCAACCAGAACCGGTTCTGTAGGTGGCATCGACGGTCTGCAACGTGGAACTGAATTTAAATGTCTTAATGTGTGTACGTGTCTGTGCGGGAGTGTCCCACGCTCTTATACTTTGACACTGCTTTGCCACGAGATACTAGTTATTTTTCAAAAAGCGGAAAATGTAACCGTCGCCGAATCTCCCTTTGTCTCGTAAGGTCAACTGGCTTTCTCTCAGCTCTAATTAATTTCTCCTTCCTGTCCTTAAATCCTGGCCCCTTCTGACCCTCTGCATCTTCGCCACAGACTCTTCATTACTCGTCGCATCTCTGCCCTCCTCTCCGTCGCCTTCCGTTTCTCCAAAGGTCCGTGTTATAATAAGAGAAAATTTAAAAGAGGCTCTGTCTGTTTTTGTTGTTTTTTTTGTTTAGAATTATGCACAGCACATTAACATCTTATATGGAAAAAATAAAAATAAATACACACCATGTACTGAAAGCTTAGGAAAGATAAAGGTACTTTCTGTTCAGGATGGTTCCCCCCTCGAGCACTGCAGACCATGAAGACTGAATAATGAGAACATTGCATTATGGGGGCCAGGCCCTCTAGACCAGTCAAGACAACAAAAGTGCTTGCGGTCTGATTCCTTAATGGAATCAACAGACGCACACACACACACACACACACACACACACACACACACACACACACACACACACACACACACACACACACACACACACACACGGCTCCATAAACAAACAAACTTATCAACACTCACTGCAGTGCCAGAATCTGTCAGCAGTACAAAACATCAAATAACTGCATGGATGCACTTCACTGCACATGCAACCAGCCACCTACTTTCCAACAACCACAGAAAACCCAAAATTCAACAATAGGTCTAATGGCCTCCTGAGTGTACGCTAAAAATAGCAACTTTTCAATTTATCTCTCCATCTCTTTCCACCTCTATTCCTCTCTCTCTCTCTCGCCTACAGTTATAACAGTCTTTCCCCCCCTGACGTGCACAAATACACACAAACAAACACAACAGTGTGCGCCTACGACTCTAATTTGCCAGCGTGCGTACAGATTTTGTCTAAGTGATGATATTGCTGCTTCCGACAACCTCTTCCCTCACCTTCAGCTTCAGATTTTTATTTTTTTTTGCAGATCATCCCTACTAACTGTGTCCTAATGCTGTCTTTACCTTTCCTGGCTCCTCGTTGCCTTTCGCCCCCAAACTTCCAACCCGTGAAATATGTGCATGTTTTCACTGTACTGACTCCGCTTGTCTTGCTCAAGCTTGTCGCATGCATGCGCGCTCAAATGCGCACACACACACACACACACACAAACACACACACCGAGGTGCTTTGAAGTGGAAAAAGCCTCGAGCTCTGTACCTCCCCTACATCATTCACCCTCCACAACACAAACAACGCAGGACGGACACGCACGGTCCAAACGTACACAAGATAAGAGGTGAGGAGACGTGAGGATGAAAAGAGGCCCGGTCCAAACGAGATATTAATTCACTCACATACCGTACGATTAAATGTTCTTTATCACACATCGTTCACCGTGTTTTTTTCCGTTCATTGTTAAATCTTCCAACCTCCCTCAGCTTTATCTCTTCACTCTGTAGCAGTGCAGAATGCGAGCCAAGACCCAATAAGCAGAGCAGGATGTCTAAGAAAACTGAGATGGCACCAGTGCAGCAAAGAGAGCCCCAGGCCTCTCTCCAGCCACCCCTAACAGGGCTTACAGTAAATCAGTGGCCAAGATCCTATCTAGCGCACTTAGCAGGAGACCCACTTAATGCTCTTGCTGAAAGATGAAAGCGACTCCGCAATGCCTAAAATGCAAAAATTGAAATCACACTAGGGCAAAGTTTGGCACAGAACGCCGGCACATGAACGAAATAAGTAGGTGTGTATGGCAAAATGTATAATTACGCTGCGTTTATTTGATCTGAGGATTAAGACACTTTCCAAACTTCTGTAAGGTGCCGACGTGACACATAATCACATTACAGGCAGGAGACGTTTTAAGCAACAGCGTCAGGTTCAGCCAGATACTCGTAAATCCATTACTAAGTTTGTGTGTGAAATTGCGTCGCGCCGAGCAACATCCGTCCAATCAAAAGCAATAAGCAATACAAACAGGAAGTCAGTGTAGTATCACGAGCTGTTACGTAACTTCCAAAATGTTTAGTTCTAAGAGGCCAAATGCTAAATTTAACTGACAATCCGAACAAGTATGACTTTGATTTATTTATGCGTACATGAAGAAATGTGATTCAGGCTTAGTTAGTAGTATTCATGCAGTTCACAGTCAAAAAGAAATATCTGATTGAACCATATAACTACCGTATTTTCCGGACTATAGAGCGCACCTGAATATAAGTCGCACCGGACTATAAGCCGCCGATATCCAGGTTGAGAAATTAGATATTTACCGGATACACAGAAAGATTTTGTACCGTAAATAATATTTATATCGTCTTTTGGCATTGAATGAGTTCTTCCCGCTGCCGTCTCCAACGTCTCACCATGGATTCATTAACGCCAGGCTTACATGCAGCAGCTCTATTTCCTTCCTGGATAGCCAGATCGATGGCCTTCAACTTAAAAGCTGCATCATACGAACTTCTTTGCGTGCTTTTCATGATGAGGGGGAGAGGGTGTGAAAATAATTTGCTGTTAATAATTCGTCATGCGTGTTGTGTTGCATGTGCTAAATAAAAAACTAGCGTGTTCTTCTTTGCACTGTCTCGTTTTTGAATCAATAGAAAAGCTGCATCTTTGTATAAGCCACATGGGTCAAAGCGTGGGGGAAAAAGTAGTGGCTTATAGTCCGGAAAATTATTATTTTGTGGCATGATGTCATCTAATGTTAGCAACGCAGGGGCTAAAGCTGGCAGCATTAGTTAACATACATACTAGTATAAAGTCATTTCTGTATAAGATTATATGTTGCAACCTGTTTTACTTTACTGAATACACACTTATACTCAAACTAGGCAAAGTTTAGGTTCAGCCAACTCCAGTTTATTAAAAAGTTTTCAAAGCTTTTTTAAGAATGACCTACGTAATCACACCCTGTGCAGTATGTGTCATTACAAACAGTTGCAGCTTCCCTCTGCTGACTGGCCCCTCAAGCTGTAACCTCTATGTTAGTTACGTGACAGCACTGTGACAGTATTGGGGATGCATGTGGTCCATTATGCCTGACTGGCATCACTACAGTGCACGTGGATAATGAATAGATTAAAACAGGAATAGATTGATTAATAAATGTGACTGCGGCAGCATAGCTTACATTCACCCTTGGACCGGCCGTTCAAATTAAACAAGTACATAGTACGAGTTGCCAAAGCGATCTGCACGCTGCTTCTTCTGCTATTCAGTTATCCAATAATAATAACACATTTCTATACTGTGCTGATACATTCCTGCGTGAAAGAATGCAAAGAAGTCACACAGCCAGTGTTGCACAGTCTCGCACATGTACAGAGCAGATAATGCTTTCGTGCTCTACCTCTATCTCTAAGGCCTGAGCCTCAAGGTTAAAACGCAGACGTCAACACAGAGCCAATCACTCACTCTCTTTCATCTGTCCTTTCCACTGTCCATTACCATGTACCTCTCTCACTCAGGTATCTATCTATCTATCTATCTATCTATCTATCTATCTATCTATCTATCTATCTATCTATCTATCTATCTATCTATCTATCTATCTATCTATCTTTTTTGCTCAGTTCTGAATAGGTTAGGAGTCCTCTCGTGGCATTTGGGGTATTTATAGACCTCCGTATGAACAGTCACTCGCTCTCTCACCCTCTTTTTCGCACTGTATATATATCCGAAAGAGCATCACATGGCCAATCACATTTCCTCTCTGGCGTTCGGTCCTGACATCCTATTTGCATAATCCAAATCCTGCTCAATAGTTGGACCCGAGGCGTATCACATGGGTCCACCTGAGCCGCGGGGCTCAACACGCTTAAGTTTAAGTGACAGGGCGAGGGGAAAGTGAGCGACAGAAAACGTCCAGGTTCCAGGTTACGTAACACTGTAAAACATGTAAAGGCAGCACTTGGACTTATCTTTGAAAATTAAAAGGGAATATCGCTACTTTGCTCTGTCTGACTTTAAATATATGAAGTGCTCTAATTCAGAGAAAGATCCCACTGCATGTGTGCGGCATGGTGGTGGTGAAAACCACTCATTAAAGATGGTTGTTTCTGCAGCTCCCTAACAAAATCATGTGTGTGTGAGCATACTACATGCTTATTTGTGGTTATCTGTTTGTGTGTAAGTGCAAGTGCAAGCATGTACAAATCACTTCTGCTTTTGTGGAGCCCCTTTTTACCACAATCTGTGTTTTCGAAATCAAGATGTTTGGAACACGCTGCACCTGAAACCTGCATCACGCTATGCTACTGTGAAAGACTCTTTGACTTTTTCCACTCTGAATTCAGTAATTTGAGACATTCATCCCCAAACATCAGCTGTATTTCATTACAAGCTGAAAGCATCTTAATGCAATGTAGAAAAAAAAGGGTCATACTGCTGTAATAAGCAGTTTATCTTCTTTAACATGTACTGAAAGGTCGATGTCTAATGAATGTAAGGATTCCATGTGACAGTGGAAAGCATGAATACAGCAATTCTTTGCAGCAACCTGGCCTGTGGCTGTTCAGTCAGTGAAGATTTTGAGGGTTAGGCTCTGAAATCGTGTAAATAAGACCGGGGTCTCACATCTTTTAAGTGCTATATGAATATATATTATTTTTTTTATCACTTCAAACACACAGTTAACACCCAAAAGACACCTCTTGCCTCCTTTAACATGCATGAAATGAACTGTCCCAGCTGTAACCTGACTGAAGCGTTCGCTTTAATCAAACACTTCAGATACAGAGATTCAATAAGAAAAGGCTACATCCTTTTAAAAATCCACCAAAGCCCCATATTAGAACAGCAACTGCCAAATTTTAAGGCAAACATATGGCCAGTGGCGTTGCCAAGGGGTGGCAAGCAGAGGTCTGGCCACCCCGGTGCCACTCATCATGCAGCTGCACTTGTGTTTGTTGTTTTGGATCTGGAGGAGGGGGTGTGTCGGGCAGTCATGCAGATCGTCCGTATCGGTAACATCACCACCAGGTGGTTTGGCTTTCTGAGACGTTCCGGGCTTTCTAACATATTGCACCAGTCTGCACGAAAAATCAAAACAGAATGTACTTCCAGCTGTAATATGAAGTTATGGGTTTGAGTAGACGGCTTAGTTCTGGGTGCAGGTTGCTTGTGTTGCATTGTGCTTGCTTCATTCTGATGGCCTGACTGTCAGGACATAAAAAGCCGTCCACTGGAGACACTACGGGCTCCATTGACAGGTGCTAAAAGCAGAAAAAGACAACACAGGAAAAAAGGATGGGCTCCGCTTTCCTTTCTGTCAGCACTTCGTCACAGACAAACAGATCGGCTCGGCTCTGATCTGAGTTTTAGTTTGCCACGTGTGATACACGGTTAAGGCTTCAGCTTTGCCTTACATGATCGGAGGCTGTGAGGTATGTGCCACGATGATCAACCACCTTACAGAAACATGACAGGGTAATGGTGGCTGACAGCAGCAGAGTAATCAACCAGATCAGTTCAAACACAATCAGAGCCAGTTGGACACTGTGTAATATCCCTTTAATATTCCCACAGGGACTTATTGAGTTTACTTGCTCTACTTTGAAGTCATTGTGTTAATATACTGCTATATTCCCAAATGGGGGCTTTGGTTTTTGTTGGATCTCTCCATAAATCCAACACAGACATGAGTATAAATCATAAATCTCTGTTTAAACAAAACAGCACATCCAGGCCTCACCGCTGCGGACTCCCTCCCTCATACCTGCCCATAATTAGGCCCCCTTTTTCGGGGTAGGGGGGTGGGACTCAGCGGTGCCTCTCGGACAAGCCAGACGATGCCATGCGTTTGTGTTTCGCAGTAAGGCCCTTTGGCTATCTTCTGCCTCTTAAGCAACACATCCCTGTAACGCTTTACCGTGTCGGTGGAGCAGGTGATGAACGTGTGACAAACAAACCACAACGGGGCCCTCGTGACGCGGCAAGCTTTTTTTTTTTTTTTTTTTTTTTTTTTTTTGGACATAACGAAGAAAACGAGGAGCGCATGATCACAAACCAATGAGGATGGCTGGATGGATGGATGGAGAGGGGGAAAATGAAGCCGGGGGGAGGTGGAGGAGGTGGTGGTGGTGTAAATGAGATAACGAGGAGGGCAACGGCGTTCATAACACGAGGGCAGAAATATAATATTTACTCACATCTCTGAATTTATCCCATCTCCCCGCGAGCCACTTATCATCCAAAAAATTGCCGCTGTCTGAGCGAGCGGAGACGCGGTGGTGTCCGAAGGCGACGGCGCACACGCACAGCAAGGCGACGCTCAGCATCTGCGGACACACAACAACAACAGCACGGAGAAGAGAGGACATCAGCATCGGATCAGGCTCTGGAGGACGATGCAACCGCGTTTGCAAAAAAAAACCAAAAAACTCAAACAGTTTCAATCTGCATCACATCATCACATGAACCCTGATCATAATGTGATGATGTGTGTGTGTTTTCTCTCTCTCTCCTACCTTGTCGCATGAACTGCTCTCCAGACTGTATGTGCTCGCTGCCGTTTTCTGTCACTAGTAATAGCAGCAGCTCTCTCTCTCTCTCTCTCTCTCTCTCTCTCTCTCTCTCCCGCACCGGCTGTCTGTGCGCAGCAGAAAACGGGAGCGCGCATGGCATCGTGCGCGGGCCCCTGCGCTCTGTTCAGTCCCTCTTTTCATTTTTTTTTTTTTTTTTTTTTTTTCCTCTGCCTCTTCAGTGCGGAGGAAACAGTCATGATGGGCACATCACCGTATAGGCTGTTATCAGGCCACCGCACACAAAAAAAGTGCCCTGCACTGATTACCTGTTATGAAAAGGATGTAGGAGGGCGGTGTGATCAGACTGTGGGAAAGATGCAGGAATGTTTTACTGAAACAAAAAAACACAACCAGGCTGTAACTTTCACTGTTAAGTATCACTGCGATGCCCCGTAAATCTAAAATTCCTTTATGTCTCCCATGTTTCTGCCTCGTTACAGCCATCGCACAGGAGCCGCTCGGGCTTGTTTGTATAGTAGTGACTCATGAGAGAGTTTTTCACTCAGATTCCTGGCAGAGGTTAACTCAGGACTGTAAATTGATGCTCTAAGATAACATGGTTTTTCCATAAGACATGCACCTAAATGACCCACTCTGGATGATTTGTGGAGGTGGACTCCTTTCTGGGACATGCAAAGCCCCAAAACATTCTTCCTCGCAGTGGTTAAAGAGTTCAAATATGGAGTTGGTGCACTTGTTTCAGGTTTACGACAGCGCCTGCTGCAGCTTTGTCAGTCTGTCTACAGATGGGGGACAAATAAAAGGGATAAAACAACTATTAAGTCACGCAAAAGTCAGCAGGACAGCTTCAATATGCCTTATAGTCTACAGGAGGAATGGACATTATCTAACATGACAGGTCAATATCGTGCATAGATGTTTAACTAGAGCTCCTGACTGCGAAGGCCATTATTCTCATCCTTTTAAAATGATTCAGTGACCTGCAAAGCATCTGCATTCACGGCCGTGTATCTCCACATATTTATTCAGTTTTTTTTTCTCCCCCCCCTTTACATTGTCAAACATCCTGTAGCTGAGGCAGATAAAGTGATACAGAGAAAAGAAAGACAAGAGAGAAACGTGGAGAGGGTGAGCGACTTTGAAAGTATTAATATTATCACCACGCTTCTCTTCACAGAGAAGCCTGATGGTCAGGAGGGTCCCGGCATTATCATGCACGGTTGCTGTAGAAACCAACCTTGACCTCAGCCTCACATCTTCATCTTCAGAAGATGCAGTGGAAAAGACGCGTGTGTGTGTGTGCGTGTGTGTGTGCGTGTGTGTGGGCATGTGGAAAAGATGTCAGTGTGCAGATATTTGAAAGTCAAATTAGAACTATGAAGCATGCATGACTGGATCAGACTTAGAGGGTACCACGAGGCACGGCTCGGATGCTAAATGGTCAGCTGGGGAAACACACACAGGTACACACAGACACACACAGACACACACAGGTACACACAGGTGCAAACCAAAAAAAGTTTGATGTCAGCTGTGCGATCATTTCAACAGGAAGTGTGCAGCGTGTAAACAGGAAGTTGGTGGCAGTGGAGGCACTGTGGTGTGGAAGCAGCAGCAGACGCTGGTCTTTGAGGCGTGCTTTGTTCCCTCGGATCAACACAAAGTGATCCAATCTCAGTTAGGACACGATAACTGCGGTGATGTTGGTGCGGGAACGCCGTCATCTTTTTATGGCTTCCTGTTAGCTCGTGTTTTATGACATTTGTGCAGATGGGAGAGGTGAAAAAAAAAAAAGGTGTTTTCTGTGTGTGTCTGCCTGTGTGTGTGTGTGTGTGTGTGTGTGTGTGTGTGTGTGTGTGTGTGTGTGTGTGTGTGTGTGTGTGTGTCTCTTCCAGCCCAGGGGGTTCATACATTATTCAGTCTCAGACATTAAAGATGTAGATGTGGTCAGAGACATATGCAGGAGAGACACACACACACTCACACAGACACACACATAAACACACACACACTTTTGTTGTTGCCTAATGAAACTCTGCATGGATTTTTTCATTCCACCGTAGTTTGATTATTTTTTTTTTTTTGATTCTCCTCTCCCTCTAAGCAAATTCATGAACATCACACACTGTTGACTCAATCGCTACACAAGCAGGGAGAAAAAGAAGACGAAGGAGGAGGAGGAGGAGGAGGTGGAGAAAGGAAGGAGGTGAAGGAAAATAGGATAAAAACAATGTAATGCGTGCTTCAGGTGTGTGTGTGTGTGTGTGTGTGTGTGTGTGTATTTGGACCGAAGAGGCATGAAACGTGTCTCAAGGAGCTGAGATTTCACAGCCCAGTGACTCTGTCACTGTGCACCTGCTCACTGAGACGGTGGGAGGGAGGAAATAAGAGGAAAAAAAGGGGGCGGAGAGGTGAGCTGAGGGGGTCTGGGATAAAATAGAGTACAAAGTCCATCAGGAGAGAATCAGGGTGAGGAATTTATTCAGCTTTTTTAAAAAAAAAGTACACATGCAGTGTTATCATCACTTTGTGTGTGGTCACCTATTAAACATCTCTTTCCAGAACTATTGGTTTTTATATGTCACTATAACAGCGTCCACTCTTCTGGGCATGTTTTATTTTAGCAGAGATTCTACCCATGAGAGTATTACTGAGGGTGGACATTGATTTTGGGGGCGATACGACTTGAGGTCGGTATTCTGGTTCAGTTTGTCGGCTTCGAGGTCAAGGCTCTGTAAAGGCCAGTCAAGATCTTTTACACCACGCATGGATTTCTTTATGGATCTCACGAGGGGGTGGCATCGTTATGTTGAAACAGTAAAGGGCCTTTCCCCAAACCTAACTGTAACTCACAGAAAACATTTTGACTCGTCATAGCAAGGAAAAGCACAGATCCACCTACTAACATTAACAACGGCTCCAAAAGTGCCCCCAGTGAGGCATGACAGCATGGCAGTGAGCCAGCGTGCAACAATACCAGGATCCTTTTTACAGCAGACATTTTGATCTAGCAGAGGCAGGAAAAGCACAGGTGGAACTACTAACATTAACAATGGCTCTGTTCCATTAAGTGTCCCAGGAAAGCGTCCCCGGGGAGCCAGCGTGCACAATGCCAAAACCCTGGAACTGGTTCACCTAGAGCCCCCGTTAATGTTATTAATTACACCTGTTCTGATGTGTCAAAGTGTCTGGCATGGAAAAGGGTCTGGTGAGGCAGGTAAATGCAATTCAGCCATCACCACACCTGTATTGTTTACACCTGTGCTTCTTCTACTGCGATGCATCAACACGTCTTCTGTTGATTTACCTTAATTGTAACTAAGTCCACACAGCCCGAGACCAAAACTTGAAACATTATGTGGGTTTTTCCACTTAGCTTTGTAGAATCTCTCTCTCTCTCTGTCGTTCATTGGATCTATCGATGTAATATACTTTAATTACACGAGTGTCACTCAAGCAGTATAACAAATGATTAAATTACAATGTTGGGAATGATGGTGTATTACAATAATAAGACGCTCTCCCTGTCTCTGTCTCGAACGTCTTCTGTCTCTCTCCATCACGATGCGAGAATAAAAGACAAGAGCTGAATTAGAGCGAGACTCAGGTGTGTCTAAATCTTTAATTGGATTTCTTCTCGTCTCCTGGTCTTCGGTGAAATGAAACATTTAAGTCCGGTTGGCCTGTTTTATGCCATTTTTAAGGTAACGGTAATGTTTTTTGGTTTTCTTTTTCTAAAGATGTTTTTGCAGGTTTGTATGATTTTTGCAGAACTTTGTACGTGTGGGGGTGTGTGCACACATGGACATGTAGGTGTATTCGAGTGGATTTGTTTTTGAACATGGCTTGTGTGCATGTGTGCGTTTGACATGGGAGAGAGATGAGAGAGTGAGGGAAGGGGAGGTGTGGGGGTTGGGGGTGGAGGGGTGAGTGTTATCTTGCAAAGCAGACGTTTCGAGCATAGCTGGGACTGTAAGGTCAGCGCGAGTCCTGTGTTTTAGCCCCAGGATGAAAAGCTAATAGCACAGTAATGACAGAGAGGGAAACTGCAAGCAGGAGATAAGGTAGACAGAAACAAAATGGCCATCGCTGAGAGGGCTGATTACAGAGCCAGCGAGCGAGCATAAGAGAGGGAAAGAAGCTAAAGAGAGAGAGAGAGAGAGGCAGAGGAATGGGGTGGGAGAAGGAACAAGATAAACAATATATAAAATGGATGGATGTTCTCACCTCTGGACTCCTCTGGGGGTACATTCAAATGATTTCCAGTGAATTTTGAGAAGGTGACTCTGTCTTTCCTGCACACAATTATGCATCTGTCGTTTTTATGTTTATTAGAATGTGCAAATGTCTAGTTTCAGAAAGAACTAAGCCTTTGTGTTCAGGTATATAATATGTAAAATGACAAACTCTGTGCTCTCTAAGAGCATCTGGCTGTAGTTTGTAGTTAGCTTTCACGTGTTATTTCATCTATTTTCCCACGATCGTAAATTCATCCACAGTCCCAAGTTTCAAGTCAGGGGACCCAATAAGATGACTTTGATCCATATCTGGGAGGGTCACATGAAACCTGTTACAGAGGGTGCACATACAGTGAGCCTTTGTGTGCGGTTTTCGGGGAATGAACATAAATACAAATAAGACTAAATATAAATAAGACAAGACTCAAAGAAATAGTGGTGATGGGCAGAATGTTATCATGGAGTCACTGGAATATTATGAATCATTCCCCTATGGGAACATGCTGCAGGTTTTTGTTGATCGTGGTGTTTGTTCTCCCCCTTGTGGTGTTTATTACACATTACACCGAGCAGATGAGAGCTTTGACTATGACACACACTGTTAGTATTCAGACTGAGACAGAGCTTGGCGAGTGCATTAAATTAAATCTATGTAAATAAAATTAAAACTCTAGATTTTCTAATAGTCTCTGTACGCGCACACATTCCACTACACTGTGGTACATGTTCTTGCTTTCCCTTTCTCAAGGCAGGTCAGAATGATGGTGGAAGTACAGTTTACATAATTTCAGATGACCAATGAACTAATGTTTTGCTCAAAGACACTTCAGAAAGGCTTTTTACTCTTAAAATATACTGAAATCTACATTATACATACACTTTACATGACATGTTATTAATGGCACAAACTGGAGACAAAGATGCTCAGGTCTCTGTCACAGATGTGGGATTTTAAATTATGGTTGAAAAGTTTGTGTCACCAGCAGTTAAAGAATTACTGGACAAACATGATTTACAAATTAAGCTGTTTATTTGGCGACTGTCTAATAAAATCTAACACAACAGCATCGTAATATAAATATGATGTTCAGTCTATAGGATAATTTATGCACGGAGATGTTTAGTGGACTGTATTATGTCGAGAGGTGTTTCTAATGTGCTGTCTCATTTACATACATTTACATGACAAATGCTTCTCAATATCATGCAACAAGATACAACAACACCACTAAATATACAGACTCGAAAATTACCACAGACGAACATGAAAAAAGGGAGAATTAAACATTGACGAAGCCTGGATTTATTACATGGCTGTTGAAGTGGATTGAATTACTAATTAACTAACCCACTGTACGTTAATAGCTTCTTTATGGCTCGTTCAACACTGACAGCGTTTAATACACAGTATATTGTCATTCATTAATTTATAATCTCTTTGGATAATTGCAGGGACTTTGTACCAGATAACAACAACAGTGCAGAACCTTGGCTTTCTGAATCTACTGAACATGCTGCCTTTAACTCTCCCAATATGTTTACAAGAAGAGCCAGTCTGGTTTCAGGATGGCTCAATCCACTGAGTCTTAGACTCCATGTTGTACCCTCATCTCATAATCTACCCATGGACAGAAAAATGAACAGCCCTTAAGTCATTTCACTGGGGTATCGTCTGTGTTTCATAATGGCAGTATATTCACAAATGTATCACAGATGTCAGGTCTTACTAGTGTAGGTTTTTCTTTTCTGCATTCTTCAGACAAAGCACTGCTTGCACTCGCAGTACATAACCACTTCCAGAGACTGTACCGAATATTTCATTACTTTTTAACCTATGACAATTTTATTGCATAACATGCTGTGTATTTATAGTAGTTTCAGTTATATTTTAACATCTTTGGAGAATGTTTCACGATCCAATTCTTGGATTTAAATGAGTTTTTTAGGTCTGCAAGGCAATGAATAATTCTAAACAGTTAAATAGGAAATATAAAATAAGATAAAACGGGTCAGTAAAAATTATATTTCAGTGTATGATATCAAATGTCCAGAATCTGATTTAATAAACAATACTGGCAAACAGAAAAGTCTTTATCCTCAATTTCAAAAGAACTCTTGCAGTTTGTTCCAGATATGTGGTGCATGAAAAGAAAGAAAGCTTCCTCTACATGTTTGACTTTGGGGACAGAAAGCAGAGTGTCCCAGACGACCTGAGAGTTCTAGGTTGGTTCATATTGAATTGTATTTTAGGCCTAAACTATTCAGCACTCAGCTGCACACATTCATCTGTCTGATGGATTTATTAGAGAGACCTGTAAAGACTCTGAGGATAAATGCACTGTTAAGCCCTTTACTTCTTGATATTTTCTTTGGGTGATAGTATTGAGAGGTCTAAGTCCATGACTGCACCAAGATATCTGGATTGGTTTGTAGTTTTTAACGTTACTGACTGAGGCTAACTTTTAATTGTTTTTTCTTGGTTCCAACAATCACTTTGTTCAGTTGAAGAAGTATGTATAATGTATAAGTATAGCATATTTTGTTGTTTTCTATAATCTGAGCTAGAGGGAGCATCTAGATGTTGAACAAAAGAGGACCTAGGATGGAGCCTTGGTGAACTCCACAGGTCATATTTACCGCTCAAATGTATAATTATATATAGATACAAAGTAATATTGTCATTTAAGTAGGATTCAAACCAGTTTAGTACTGTGCCAGAGTTCCCAGTTTTCTAGTTAGTCCAGTAATATGTTGTGGTCGCCTGTGTCGATTGAAGCCCTGTGATCTAATGATACCAAGACTGATATTCTGCCACTGTTAAGTAGATGTCATTGAAATCCTTACTATAAGACTTTAGAACAGTTGTTTAGTGCCAAAAAGTTGTTCAACTTTTTAAAGAAAAACAGCATTTCAGGGATTTCTCTTAAAAACTGGTGCTTTGATATGGGCCTATAATTGCTCATTAGTCAAATGTCTAGATTGTTCTTTTTTTTTCAGACTGCAGTTTTCAGGGCTCATGGGAAGAAGAAGAAAGAGAAGGGACATGTTGACGATTTGTAGAAGATCTGAGGCCATGCAATTAGAAATGTTTTTTTTAAAGCCTGTTGGCAAAATGAAGTATATTGTAGATAAAAGATTGTAAAAAAAAAAAATACAGAGCTCTGTCATTCCCTGGAAAACCAGAGACAGATTTGATCGAGTCTAGACAACACTGCAACTTCATCCTGATCCTGCATGTTTACACACCACATTCAATGGCTCAGACACATCTTTACGAGGGATTTAGTCCGACCCTTTTTTAGAAAAAGAATTGTAGTCATTTTCTTTCTGGATTACCATACCATTACGCCAGCCGCTCCACTGAGCTCCACTTGGTAAACCAACCCAAATACGCCAATTTCAACCTCTTCTACTCCAACAAAAATGGTCAGCTGTGCATGCTACCCAAGAGCACCTGTTCAAGGTTGTGAGGAGGATCTGGCCCTGTACAGACCTCCAGGCTGTTCTCCAGCCGCTACACAGTCCGTTTATTCATATTTTGCCTCCACCAGATGCTTGGCTGTCCTTTCCCCGTGCTAGCGGTCATCACTTCACACGGTCGTGACTACTGATTCTGGACTTCCCAACTGAGAAACGACCTTCGTAGTCTAGGCAAAACATAAAATTCACTCATTGCCTTCTGTCAGAGAAAACTCATCTTCCATATCTTATCACAAATACATTTTCTCATTGAATGCTTTCTCCTTTCTTCTTTTCAAGACACCCACTCCTTATGCATACAGTACTGAATTCATGCAGGCCAAAACAACAGTTCTGGAACAAATCATACCTTCATAAAAGTTGCAATGTCCAGGTTTTTGTTTGGACCTGTTTTAAAGAGGAGATGATGCAACTGTATTTTTATTTTTGAGGACGTGGTTTGTGGTGTTAATAATGTTGCACCATACTGAGAGGTGTTTCTAATATTATGTCCAACCCATTTATCATCGAGGGCAGAGCAAATAACAGAAACGCCTCTCGGTCTAACAATAGAATTCAGCACCGCAAACTGCAGCCTCCAAAATCATACAGTTGAAGCAACACTGAACATAAATTACCCCTTTTTCAGCAGTGCAGTGCAATTTCACACATAACTCCTTAAGGAAAACAATGAATTATGAGTTTACTCACTGATAATGTAATGTTTGGATAAAGGTGTACACCAGCATAAGCTACACTGCATAAAGTGAGAGACATTATCTATGTTTGTCTGTGTTTAAGTTACGTATATGCTTTATTGGTCGATTCTTTTCCACGTTTGTCATTTGAAAACACAATGTCCGCAGCTGAACTCTAGCTTACATATTGATTGAGGACACCATGACCCTCTTAACCCTCTTAACCACCAGCGCAAAACATACGTTAACCATTTACAGAACTCCATTCACCTTTTTCAGAGTCACATGTGTCAGTAAATGATGATCAGAAATGTCAATAACAGACTCTACTATGGCTGTTAGAAGTAGTTGGAGGTGCTGAGAGAAACAAGCAGACAGCAATGATGAACCTACAGTTTATTGTGTATCAAAGCAGCCACAACAACAACAACACAGGCAGGAACACTGAACAAATGCATTATGGAGCTATGGAAACTAATGTATCCATTCATATCAGACACCTGTCACGTGATAGATCCAACCTGATTTAGCTTATTTGGGGTTGGAAATAAGGTTGCTATAGTATTACAGATATTACCTCGACCACAAACACAAACATTTACAGTATAAAAGTCATAATAATTTTTATTATGCCTGATTTTAGGGGGCTATAGGACCCCTACTTCCCACATCAGTGATACAGTAGTATATTGAAATAACAGGGTCAACACAGGTGCTTCCAATGACTAATTAAGGTTACATTCAATTTATTGTCGCAGAGCAAACAAGCACACCAGAAGCACCCTGACCTGAATGGAACTAAACCTTAATTAGTATCATTGGTAACCCCTGTGTTGACCCTACTATTTCATGTCAAAATATCTGTTTTGAAAAAGATCTATTCCAGGCCAACATCCCAGTTTTATTTATATAATTCAGTGCAGTCTAGCAGCTATATATTTCACTCTACTGACAATATCGTGTCGCTGCCCAGCAACTTAACGATCAGTGTTATGGTTATGAACAAGTGCACACCATAACTCTGACTGTGTAACAAATGTAGCTTTCGTAAGTTGCTGCAGATCATTTGACGTGTCACACCATAATGTGTTTGAGTGCTGCATGATGGAAAATCATCACATACAGATATGTGATGATTTATGATCGGGACCATCATTTCATCAAATCCTTAAAATCTCTTCTCAGAAGTAACTCCTCCTAACATGCTGACCACATTTCATATATCAGGAGTGGTGCAGAGAAGAGCTAAGTGAAAAATTCATTGTGTAAATGCTGCCGTGCCTCATAATTACAGAAAAAATGCATAATTTGTTCAGTCTAATGTGATCCAACACAACAACTGTGACAGAAATTTCTCCTGTACGAAGCTTTACACCGTCAGACAGGTAATAATCCTACTTTATGTTTATTATTATGGCTGTGGTGGGTGGTATGTTGTACTAAAGTACATTATATAGAGAGACTGAGAGGTATTTCTAATTCCACTCATACATGAGAGTGCCATAATATTAAAAACAGCTCTAAATATAAGGCAGTCAGTTCAATACCACTGCGAATTACAACCTCGGCAGTAAACATATAGTTAGATTAATACCTCTCTTACAGCAGCACGCTTTGATAGATGATGGTCTGATAGTAGATTTAATGACAGAGCTGTTGTATTGCATCACATTAGATTGCACAGGTGTGTTTAATGAATATAACACACAGGAAAGAGCTGACTTCTGGTTATGTCATCGGTGATATTACTGTTTGTCCACTAGGGAGCAGAACAGAACATTGATGAAAGCATGACAGCAGAGTATGCTCAAATTTAGTCCAACACAGTAAAAGATCATTCAAAAACATTAAGACCCTCCGTTCTCCATCTATCATAGCGTGAAGCCACGCCGCTTCAAGCGCTTTAGGTGCTTTATGTTCAGCGTTAAATTCAGTTTTACTCCTCATAGACGAGCACAAACTGTTTTATTTACACCGTAGTTAGTTTGTGATGAATTAGCAGTCCCCCCCCTGAAACTAAGGCATACGTCAGAGCATTCCCCTTGTGTGTCACTTTTATTGCCTAGCCCTGCACAATCCAAACTCCCTCCGCTCCCTCATCCTTGCCCATTTTCCTTCTATCTCTCTCTTTGTTTGCCCATTCCCCCTCCCTGCTCTCTCAGCAGCTTTTGACTTCTCTCAAAATATGCAAGTGTTAGCATCCCCACTCCCCACTTTCTCTCTCTCTCTCTCTCTCTCTCACACACACACACACACATACAGATGCACACACACACACCATGACCACCACAACTCTCCACGGGAGAGTTCTGTCATGCTCTGTAGATTGGGTGTCCCAGGGTGATTAACTATTGATACGGAGCTCAGGTAACACACCTGATATCTGGGGTGGGGAGAGAAAGGAAGGGAGGGGGTAGAGGGGGGGAAGGGAGAAAGAGAATAGCATAGGAAGAGTGAGGAGGGGAGAGAGAGAGAGAGAGAAGAGAGAGAGAGAGAAAAGAGAGAGTGAAACAGAGAGAAATAGTGTGCAGGGGCAAATTAGGAAAGAGTGACATGATGAGTGAGCGCGAGGGCAGTTAACACACAAATACACACTCTGGATCTACATACGGGATGTTTTCTGATTGGAGGGCGTGAGTGGATGCTCAGGCCCTGGTAGCCAATGGCAAAGTGGCATATTGTGATGACTCGGGGCATAGCTGAGGAAATGGGATGCTGAGGGCAGTGAATGTATTGAAAGAGATGGAACAGTGTGTGTGTGTGTGTGTGTGTGTGGAAGGCAGATGCATAAACAAATGGATCACTGTTAGAGAAGAAACATCCATTTGTTTAAAAAACTAAACCCATTGTGGCTCTGCTCTCCAACCCCCCCACTCCACTCCAACACCACCACCATCCCCCCCGGACCCCAAATTACTTTTCATTCGGTTTAAGGGTGGGTGCATGTGTGTTTACCGTGTAAACAGACCTACGTCTCTGTGTGCCAGTCAAGTCCCTGTGTCAGCATAATTACAATGAAGTCAGCCCCTTAAATTCTTTATCTCCACCTCTGTTCTGCCTGATAAGCATCTGTCCTCTCTTGACTGCTTGCCGGTGGGGAGTTAACCCCTAAATCCCCCTTTTCTCGCCCTCCACCCTTACCTCGCAGGTGAACTGCGACAGCAAAGCAGCTTTTTACTCCTTCCACAGTACAGTGTGTGTACGTTGTGCTGCATTTCTTTAAAAGATTGAGTTGGTGAACGAGGACTGAGCTATATCTCTAACACAAACGCACACACACACACACACACGAGCGACTGGTGCAGATGGTGTGCCTCAGCACAACAGTTTGCTGTGGGTAGCTAATTATTTTTGCTGATTATAAAGATATGTTACAAAGCATTTTTATCGCCAATATGGTTTTTAGTGGAATAAAGTGCTGAATTTCAGCACCATCAGGAACTTTATCTCCCAGCCCTCAGTCATCAATCTTTCAGAAGCACACACACACACACACAGACATACACACACACACACAAGGTGAATGGGTGAAACAAATAGACAGTGTGGTGTTGATGTAATCAACAATATATAATACAATATTTGACACTCCTTCAGATAATGAAGCCAGATTTGCATAATACAGATTTGAGTCTGTTCCTTTTAATCTCTTAATGCCATCAATGTCACACACAAGCATTTACCTGTTTAGCTTCTAGTGTATGCAAATACACTCCTCCTCCACCTTCACCTTTAGGCGAGATGGTACACAGTATACTATGAACACCATTTTCTGCTAAGGCTGAAGCAAGAGGCTTTGTTCGGGCGGTTAATTAAATATTTACTAAAGCTTTACAGATCAGCTATTGAAGATTACAATAAAAAGAATAATTAAAAATAACAGACTGTATCTGGTCCTTGCCTCTCAGATGTGAAGTTTTCTTTTTTGTTTTTTTAGATAATTTTAAATTGATTATTATTATTATTTTTTTTTTTTACTTTTGCACCATTGTCGGGCCAAAGAAGCAACTTAAAGATGTCAGTTCGGGCTCTGGGAAACTGTGAGGGGCAACAAAATAATAATGAATGCATCAATCAATTAATTAATCATGAAAATAATTGGTAGTTGCAGCCATACAACTGATAAAGCAATTACAACGCGTGCCTCATTATTGCATTTACTGTGTACATACTTGAAATACTTCACACTTCTATTACACTACATTAGAGACAAATACTCCACTTTTTGTTTTTTACTGTATCTGATAACTTCAATCTCTTGTTACCTGTAAGATTTATATGAATAATACAGAATATAAATCAGCTAGTACAATATTATGCAATATTATAGTTTATATCATAATATATTTGTGTTATGAGTACTTTAAGTTTATTTTGTAAACACACTAAGGACCTTTACTTGTTCAGTACTATCTGAACACTCACATGGAATACTACAATCTAACATCCTATGACAACCAGCTCCCCCTGATCACTATATGAATATGATATATTTTAAAATCTAATTATTCAGATCTTCATATAAGCATGAATCACAATGATCATAATCAAAAGCAGTATATGATGTCAGAGACGGGCTCATCCCACCTGTTGACAGTATCAACAGGTGGAGTCAGTTAACAGAGGTAAAGTAGCTGCATGTGCCAATACTCCACCCTTATTGTGCTTTTTTACTCCAACCAACCACTCTTGTCAGTCCACCACCACCTCCACCACCCCCCCTCTCTGCCGCTCCCTTCCCTACCATCTTGTCACAGCTCTAGTCCCGCCTTTCACCGCCCCTGTGAGAGGGACTGCGTGTTTAATGTTCCCTCTGCTCGTCTTCGAAACCCGGGGACCCATTTTACTTTAAGTCCTCTCCAATATTTTTTTTTTATTTTGGGGTGTTTTATCTCTCTCCCCCCCGATACTTTAAAAAATAATCCGTCCAAGAAAAATTAGGGACTACCGCAGTTTCGTCCTTCTACCTCCTCCTCCTCCTCTCCTGAGCAACATTCAAGTCACAAGGTAAGGCCGAGCTTGTCACAACAGGTGTAGCCTGATTTACTACTCCACTTTTTCATTGTTATTTTTCACGCTTGTGGTGGGAAATAGTATCTCAACATTGCTGAAGTTGGCAGCAGTGAAGTCTTGCGTACTTTTCTGGCTGTTTTCTTTGGCTGAAAAAAAAAAAAAACTCAGGTGCGACAGTCGAAACCTCCCGACAGAGCAGGTGTAGCCAGGTTCCTGTGCTGCGTTCACGTCCTTTGCGAATTATCCCCATCGCGAATGTTACTATTTGTTCTTGTTTGTTGATCACTTTGGCTTTGTTTGATACATTTAGTCAGGTTAAAGATTTATTCAGAGAGTCTTTAAATATTAGTTTGACTTTAAGACCCTATATTTGACCCAGTTGAGGCTGCACTCAAATATTTTATTTCTATAATAAACTCTTTTATAACTTTTCCAACCCTTTTTGACATTTTATTATCAAAGTTTGATACGAAATATCGGGATGACATATGAACTTTTTAAATTAAGGCGAACCTACTGGCCTTAAAATAAAGTGTTCCTCTCTCAATGAGCACCTGTTCTTTTCCACCAATCCTGTTGCAACCTACGCAAAACGGATCACCTGATGTTTCAGGATTAAGGTGACTGGGCCCTGGTCCCTGCTCTCAGATGAGCTCACTCACTGCCAACATCAGACTTGAATACTTGTTGGATGTAAGATGTAGATTATTTACATCTGTCAGAAATGCTTTGTGGGATTGTTTCAACACTCACACTGTCTCTGTGTGTGTTGTGAGGTGTGCCTTTACTTAGGAGATAAAAGGATAAGTTAGCCGAGGCCTATAGCCTGCAATACTTGAAAAACTATGTACTCAAAGAATTAAGGTTGTCAGTCCTAATATTATAATAAATGTCATACCAGGAGTCATTGCCAGGGGCTGAATATATTGTGTAAGGACGTTACAAAGCTTATAATTATTATTATTATTATTTTCAACCCACATGGCAACATTCTTGTTTCCAACCACTTTCAAAATTCACCAGGGCAGCACATTATGTTAACGAGCTACTGTTGGTAGTTACTCGAAACCACACTGCCTTGGGTCGTTGTGTATTTGTTTACTATAACCGCTTTCGGCCCTTGGAAAGACAGGAGCCTGCCTGATCTCGTTCTTGTGTGTGTGTGCATTGCTGCAGTGATGTGGAGATAGTGGGAAGAAAGAAAAAAGGTACTGAAAGTCAACAAGTGACACGTGAAGGAAAAACGTTGAATAGAAGTAGAATGAATGGGGTTGGAACAGGACACTGAATTTCGGTCTGTTGCATTGGGCTGACTTGAGTTGATGTGGGTAGTTGGGCTCCTCAAGGCCCTGTAGACCATTTTGTAGTATTTACATAGCCTTAAGTACAAGGAGGATACTTAGAAGCAGACTTTATCTATATCTAAAATATACTCTTTCCTTAAAATGCTGATTAAAGCTTAAAGATAAGGGTGAGAGGCACAGGGAACCCTGTTGTCAGTATAAACAGCTTCTCGTGCCTCGGCATGGGAACGTTTATTTTTTTCTCTCCACTTTCATGGTGTTTTCATCAAAAATTCAAGATCTAAAGGCTCTTTGACCTCTTAACTTATCTAAAAAAAAAGTGCTCCGGGCTGCCCCTTTTATCTATTTTGCTCCTATTATCTATATTTATCTTTTTTTTTTTTTTTACAGTTATGACATCAGTAACTGTCATTCTGTAGACTTAAAGGTCGAGTTGTGTATTGGTTTCTTGGATTTCATTATCAGAATCTGACTTGTGATATGATAAAAAAAAAAGAAAAAAAAAAGTTAATGATTTCATGACAGTTTACAGCTTCTCCGACCTATAACTGAAGCCTAAAGTGAACCTGTGTGTCTAAACCCATTTGGTCCGTCTTTTTAATCAAAGCCCAACAAACCTGTTAGGAACAGATTTTTGGATTCAAACCTGTGATCACTTAATCATGCTCCATTTGAAACATATGGGGCAAAATAAACAGCTTTGACTGACTTGCGTTTCAGTTCTTGGAAGTCACATTCCTCCTCTCGACGGGGTGCATCGAACTAATGAACCCCCCCGCTGTGGAGCCAGCAAGGCCCCCCCCCCTGCTGTGCGAAATCAAGAAAACGTTAGTCTAGATTAAGGTATTAGCGAGGAGTAATTACTGTATAATTACCATCTTAATGGCTGAAAATTCATCCTGTGGCTGTAATTGGTTTGATTTTCAATTCTACACACCCGAAAGCTGCAAAACAAGCCACTTAATTTGAGACGATAGCAGAGATCTGCTCGGAGTTTATAATATTTACATTTTGTTTGTTGAAAGTGCGCTGACTGAATTAGATGCAGTTGTTGGAGTTTGAACTGTTGGAATAAAGCAGGCCATAATAACATGTGACTTATATCATAATATAGCAATACTTTTACATTTTGGAAATAATATAATAATTTCCAAAAAAAATAATATAAGCGTTACAGACATGTCCTGGAAAACCTGGAAAATCTGGAAATTTAGAGACTTGTTTTCTACTCTTTAATTGTACGTGCATTGAACCCTCTTACTTTTTACTTTTGTTCAATAGGGTTATGGGTGAGAAGATGAATATTCTTTAAAATAACATAAATTTAACTTTGAGGTGATGGGCTGCGGCCAAATTAAAGTTACACTTTAAATGAAAAATGTATTTAACTGCAGTCAACTCGCAAAAAAAACAGCCAAGCTCGCCACAGAAGCAAGCTAACATGGGGTGTCCCATGAAATTAAAATGAAAATGAAATGCACTGGGCCTCACAGTTTCACAGTGAATGTTCGGCTTGGAGTAGCTAAGTTTCTGCTGAAAGCCCCAAAAGAAAAGTGCTGATTACGTCTAGCAAAAAGGAGGCCGGATGACCTCATTGTACAGTTTGCAGTGCTGGGTGTAGCCGTCACCTGTAATGGACCTGATGCTCTTCAGCAAGAACCCTGCATCATTCATGAAGGATGAATAAAACTGGGGTTAAATATGTCAATACTGGGCCTACTGGTAAATTAGATAAGCAAATGTTGTCCTGTATTGTCAGGAAAAAGTCCTTGAAACTGTCCTGGAAAGTTTATAACCTTGTGTAATTATCTATATTATGTTATGTGGCCCAATGTTAGAAACAGTGGATGTAGAGGTTTTGGTAAAACTTGATATTTCTCCCGGCTCTTATCCGCTGACCATTCCATATTACACTTGTATCAGAATCTTTCTTCACTGCGCTTTCCATCTCCACTGTGTCTTCACCCCGATCAGCTCGCCATTGCGTATCCCTTAATTCTCTTAATCCAGATAATTTCCTCAGCCCTCCCTGTGCGCAGGGTAACCAGACTCCATTGTTAGTAATTTAAGTCATGACGGATCACAGTCCTCAGTAGACAGTGGCTGGTTTCTATAGTTACCGTCAACAGTCTGGGCTGAGAAGTGTTTGTAACGATATCCTCCGGACAATGCTAAACAAAATGGCGGCCACCTTGAGTCCTCTTCCCTACCAGCTGTTTGCGGAGAGAAACTTCATATTGCGGACAAACAGGTGGCCGATGCAGTATATAATCCTGCTCAGATGCTATCAGGAGACGCCTAACCGAAACAATATAGGCTGTGCCATTTGATATAGATTGAGACGTAACAGTAATGACATTAAACGCACCGCGAGAGATGAATTGTGGGACTGACCGGAGAAAATAAATGCTTATACTGATCGCTGGGTGCTGTAGCCTATCATAGATCGCATTGAATGCGAGGCGAGGTACGCCCTGAACACATGCAGATATAGCATCACATATACACCTACGGGTAGTTTCCAATTCCCTATCGCCCTAATCTTCAGGTCTTTGGACTGACTGGAATTTAATCCATACAAACATTTATCTCCACAAAGGGAACCCTCGAGTTGGCTTTAAGCCTCGGCCATGCCCCATTAAATTTATTAGTACAATTAAAGGCCGGTTACACACTATGCAAACATATGTGTAACACTTATCCAGAATGCAACCCCTCCGCTCACCAGTTTATTAAAGTCACGTCTGAAGTCCTTGAACCTTCATGGTGGTGTAATGTGATGCCGTAACAGCATATTTAGCTATGCTATCGCCAGTGGTTCAAAGAGAGAGCTTTGAAAGGAGATGGTAGGCTGTATTATGTAAATAGGTCAAGAATTTATTCATCTGCTGCCGCATTGTGCTATGGTCATTTGCATCAAGTTAAAAAATGTGGACCAATGTGGACTTTAGTTCTTTCGGCTGGTTCAAAGCCACAATCGCACCTTTTTTCTTTTTTTTTTGTTGCTTTGTTCAAAAGTCAGCACATTCCTTAAGGTGTAACAACCTGTGGAAGGTGAGCACGGGTTAGTCATTGTAGATTAGGAAAGCCTTGGTAATTGATGGCTGTCCATGAAGTGGTTTCAAGTGTTGATGATTAATCCAAGTGAGTGCGAGAATGAGTGTAGGCATATAGGACATTGGCTATGACATGGTGACATGATAATGGCTCTTTGTGTGTTGTGTTTGTGAATAGAGTGGCCAGAGGTTTAGAATGACGTTGGTGCTACCCACACCATGTCGGTGACGGCTGTGCACAGAGTGAGGAGGGATGAAGGGGTGGAATGGAAATACGTAGAAAGACGGCAAAGGTTAATCAGTACACCGTTGACTATGAAAATGTAACCCACAAAGATGCCGTTTTATTCCTTCAGCACTACTCCTCAGTGTGTAGGACAGAAGTGAAACTCAGTTGAGGGTGAGGATTGAATTCATTTCCACAAGTTGATGTATACAATGCAAGACTTTCCGTTATGCATCATAGATGACTGATAAGGTGTCCAGAGTAAGGTCCATATAGTAGATAAAAGTCTAAACTCAACACATGTAATAAGCTGTTATGTCATTGCTTTTTGATGACTGTCAAGTGTTAACATTGTTCTTTTCTTTATCATTTCAGCCATGTTACTACCCTCGTCACTACTACTCCTCCTTGGCCTCCTCACCTGGAGTCCCAGTGTGTCATGGGCCGCCAAAGTCATCGTGGTCCCACCCATCATGTTTGAATCACACCTCTACATCTTCAAGACGCTGGCCACGGCTCTGCACCAAGAGGGCCACGAGACCCATTTTTTAATTTCAAAGGGTCGTGAGGTACCCCCCTCCCCTCACTACCACTTACAGCACTACCCAGGGATCTTTAACAGCAGCACGGCTGACAATTTCCTCCAGTCCAAAGTCAGCAACATCTTCTCAGGCCGCCTCACATTTCTGGAACTGTTTGACATTCTTGACCACTACTCTCAGAACTGTGACGCTGTCGTTGGCAATGTCGAGGTAATGACCCGCCTCAAGGAGGCCAAATTTGACCTGCTGCTAGTGGACCCTAATGAGATGTGCGGCTTTGTGATCGCTCACATCCTGGGTGTGAAATATGCCGTGTTCAGCACCGGCCTGTGGTACCCTGCGGAGGCGGGTGCCCCAGCTCCTCTTTCATACGTTCCCGAATTCAACTCGTTGCTGACAGACCGCATGTCTCTGCTCCAGAGGATCACCAACACAGCGGTTTACCTGGTGCAGCGCTTTGGAGTCCATTATATTGCATTACCCAAGTATGACAGGATTATGAAGAAACATGGAGTGAAGCCTCAGGTGGCCATGGCTGACTTGGTGCAGGGCAGCCGTCTGTGGATGCTATGCACTGACATGGCTTTGGAGTTCCCCAGACCCACCCTGCCACATGTGGTGTACATAGGAGGCATCCTCACCAAACCCCCCAACCCACTCCCACAGGTCAGTACTGAGAGACACACAGACAGCTGATAGGCACAGTGTGACAGACAAAAAGATTATTGTATGGTGGTTGTAATGCAAAAGACGACATGTGTCCTCGTTTAGTGGCCTTTCACAGTGTATGCAGTTTTTTAATCACATTATTGGTGTGTTTTGTTTAAAGTTTGTACATTTTCAGGCAAATCAAGTGAGAAACTTTAGACAGCGATGCCTGTTTTTGATTAATCCAGCAAATTAAACACCTGACACTTCACGGTACTTCATCATATAGTCTATAAATCTGTCCTGCTCATTGATATGAAACATTTCCCGCCATGGCCTAATGTACCCGGATATGTCAAAGGGATAGTTACTGGAGAATAAACCACATGTCTCTGATGGTTGACAAATTTATCTCTCTTGGTATTTAATATACTGTATCACCCACGGAGTCAGTGTCTCATCAGATGACACCCCTTTATATTTATTTAATTTCTAGCTCCTCGTTCTAAAACATGTAGAGCTTTCAAGGCTCACTCTGAGTGCTGGAACATAAAACGAGGGCTCTGTGCCACTGGTGACAAATGCACCGCAATACAATAGTTCATTCATGGTGCCAGAGTTTGACTATGACATTATGCAAATGTAGGGTTTCATGGGTAGGACGGAGGCCCATATTGTGATGTTTGACTCAGTCATATGCACATATAAGCTTAGCTTTTACAAATGATTTTTCTACATTGGCGTCAGTCCACTTGAACAAATGGATGATTTAGGTTTTGCTTTAAGGAAATGATGGTTGATTGGTGGAATCAAGAAGTCACTTGTCTCAATCGCAAAAAACCTTGGATGCAAAGTAATGATGATGATAAAGCTTGTTGTCAGTTCACGTGTCTCTCCTGTGCCTGTATTTTTTTATTTTTTTTGTATCTACCCTTGCTTGTACCCATTGTCTCTCCTTATTATCACATCCTGGCTACAAAGCAATCCATTATAGACGCTGCTGGGGTGAGGATGGGTTTGGGTTGAATGGGCCTGGTAGATTTTGAGCACGGAGGGAGGGGAGTCATGGAGAGCAGAGGCGGGCGGTGACGGGGGTTAGTCCGGCGTTCGGACGCCGAGAGCGCGGGCCGTCGGCATCTAACTGCGGGGGGTTTTTGCAATGCCACTCCGGCCAATAGGGAGCATTGTGCCGTGTTGTGTGGAGGGAGTTATAATGGCATTGGAGGGAGAACGAGGGTATTGTTCTGTGTAGAGCTCTGGGGACACTGAGACTCTTTTATGGGGTCACTGAGGCGGCGTTGTAGGGACAGTAGAGCTCAGTGTGTCCCTGATGTTGCTCTGTGCCAGGGCCGGTCTTAGCTACCGCAGCTGGACCATTAGCCTCCCTCCCTTTACTTGTCCTCCAATTCTCTCCAACATGGCTGCTCCCTGATTCCTCCTCCTCACCCTCTGTCAGTCCATACATCCTTACTTTTCATTCTCTATTATAAAGTATCCTTAATGCACACAAACCCTCCCCGAAAAAGCTCTATTCCTAATTGCGAAACCATCGTCTGTCAAGTGGAAAGTATTTTTGATGACAGGCAGTGTTACCATCCAACAGTCCCGCTGCAACCTCTTCCAAGAAGCAGGTGATGTGCATAACCCCTCAGGTCTCCATAACCCAGAACAGGTCTCCTGCTTCCAGGAACAGTGCCCTGGAGGAGCAGGATGATGTCTTTATTCTTCAAAGGGCATGTCATGTCTCCAGTTTTCACTGCCTCAGTCTACCTGTCAGTTGGTAGAAACTGATGAGCACTGTAGGTTCCCTTTCTTTCCCCTTTATCTCACTATAGTGCTCACATTTTCCACATTTTACTGATGGACCATAGTTGGCAGATGAAAATGGTGCTTATGTGGTTTTTGCATTTTAATTAGATAGATAGCAATTTCCTTTGCTAACTCTTTAACCCTTTAACTTAACTTGGTTCAGGAAATTATATCATAGAAGGAAATGAGATCATCTACATTTACCTCAGAGATGTTACTGTACTTACCAGTTTCATCAACATCCAAGTAACAATTATGACTGGGAGTTCTGATATAGTCCATCATTCGGTGTAACTACACTATAATTGAACATGCTTGTGAGTTCATATCTCCACCTCTGCTCATCGTCAGTTGTCAGCGAGGCCTGTGGAGTTACCCAAAGTAACCGGGCTCTTTGTTTCTAGAGCGAAGTGCTGCAGTCGAGTTTTCTTTGAGCATCACAAAAGAAATTCCTTTCATCTCTTGTATTGAGTTGGCAGCACAGACCGCACTTCAAAACTTGGCACGCAACACCGAAACTTGTATATATTTGTTTGCGATGTTGTGGACTTTAAGGATCTAAGTGTGTTGTGAATGTATGGATTCCACGAGGACATTTTTAGAGAGGACTTTATTGTCAGTTTTTGTTATATATCTGAAGGCTGGCTGCTCTATTGGCTTTTGTGAATTATTGTTCATCAGCAGTGCTGTCAGATCAAGATAAGTTTCCTCACAGATACAATAAAGTAATCTGTCAGCATCACCATGGCAGATCATAATTTGTGTTTTTTTTTATATATCCATTGATTTATCAATGTCACTCTTACACAATGTCATTTAAAACCAGCTTGTATACATGATGATCTCTTGAGGAAATATACTTCCCAACCTTCTTTTTAGTGCTATATTTTGAAGCAAATTGCAGCAGGCAGCGATTTAGAAGAAATATAAATTCATGTCACATTTACTGAAGAAAAATGAAGTCAGAGTGGTGTTGCGAAATAAGTCATCCATCCATTTTCCATAACCCGCTCTCCTTATCAGGGTTGCACCAAAATTAGGTCATATAGATGTAAAATCATTAGGAAAGCGCTACTGGTTGGTTTAATATTAGGAGCTCTGTGCACTATCAACATTATTTATTAATGTCATAATATGAAGTGATGATTTATGATGCATCACCGGGCACCAAAGTGCAAAATACAAGCTCAGCACATCCACATCTTGCAGTTCTGGGGCATTAACTCACATATATTTAAACGGCTTCATGCATTCGACATTCTCCGTCCCGCTTGATAAACTTCTACTGTGGACATTTAGTTTGTTTAAAAATGTCCTGGATTTAAATAGAAGTAGTCTATAAGGAAATCATTTTTTTACAGCTTGTGCCTTGCCCACAATATAACGAGAGATTGTAGTTGTAAAGAGGTTCATAGTCTTCATAGCCTTTCCACATTTAGTGTCTGTATGCTCATAGGTAAGATTGGTAAGTTATTCTGTTCGATAAGTTTTGACATCATCCAACATTAATCTGTAAACTTCTGAATCATTCAGAACAGAAGAGTGTAAACCACACCTCACTTGAGTCATGAGCATAAATCATGCAGGTCTGCCTATAAAGCAATGCAGGCAGCAACAAATAATCAAAGTTCATGTGAAGGATCTGTTTTATTATCTATCATCACACAGTCATTAGTGCATTAAAAGTCAGCTGATGAATTGTGTTTCCAGTTTTAGTCACCTGAATGTGATACACATGGATGAATCTATTATAAAAGGAGGAAGTGATAAGATAAATGGGGATGTAAAATGAGTATTAAAACAAACAAAACACACTGCAGTACTGTTCCATTGTATTACTGCTAATCTTGTTTGTTATGGGCAAATAAACTCTACAAAATGTATATATTTATCTGTCTCCAACAGGATTTTGAGGCATGGGTGAATGACACAGCGGAGCATGGCTTTGTGGTGGTGTCGTTTGGAGCTGGGGTCAAGTACCTTTCCCAGGACATTGCTCACAAACTGGCAGGAGCCCTCGCCAGGCTACCCCAGCGTGTCGTCTGGAGGTAAAGTATCTGTTTTCTCACTTCCGCTCTGTATGTACTGTACACACCATCACAGATGTGAGTACGGATTTTCCAGCGAGCTTCAAGTTACCGAACATCGAACACCACCGCAATCAGCCATACTGTAATGACAAATCATAAAATAAAGACAACATGTTGTTCCTCTGTGAGCCTGTGCTCTGAGACCAAAGTCCATATTCCCACCTGACATTCGCTTCAGGATATTTATATGCGGCTGTCCTGTTGATCAAACAGCATTGAGCAAGCGGATCCTGACCCTGAAGAGACTTGAAACTAATGATGGCGCCTTCACATTTTAATGGTGGAAAGACCAGAACATTTTAAATAATTTAGCAAAGTCACATAAGAGAAGTGATTTATCCAGAACAGGGCTTACATGCCAAGGCTATGTGGGAGGTGTTACTGTTAACAACAGCCATGGGATAGGCAAATATATATCTGTGATAGGGAAACCTATAGTGTTGTAGTGTCTGTGCATGCATACTCATTCGGCGAGTGAGATTTAGTCACATTTAGTGGTGTGTTTGCAGAATCAAATCAAATAAGGGCTTTACAGTCTGTACAGGGAGTGACACCTTCTGTCCTTAGAGACAGAGACCCCTGGCAGTCTAGTCCTATAGCAGCATAACTAAGGGATGACCAGAGCCACCCCTAACTATAAGCTCTATCAAAAAGGAAAGTCTTAAGTCTACTCTTAAAGGTGTTGACTGTGTCTGCCTCCCGAACCCAGAATGGTTTGTTCCACAGAAGAGAGGCTCCCAATCTACTTTTGAAAACTATAGGAACCACAAGGAACCCAGCGTCCTGAGAGCGCAGTGTTCTAGAGGGGTAGTAAGGTACTATGAGCTCTTTTAGATATGATGGTGAGAATGCAACCCCCTTGTGTCAGTCTCTCCTTTTTATCACGTAGGAGAAAAAAAACAAAAAAACTGTGTGCATATTTCTGCTGTATTCTATAAATACAGCCTCATAAATCTTACCCACTGGACCTGTAAATGTGTTCAGGAAGAATGGATAACAAGAACTCATTCACATAGTTATCTACAATGTTTGCCCAGTGAGACAAATGGATGTAATTAAAATCCAACTTCTTGTAATCATTTGCACATTTGAGTCCCACAGCAGCAATGATCCACTGACAATGACCTGAGCAAGAAAATGGAAAATATAAGAGAAGGGGAAAGTGAGGCTGGTAGAGGTGGAAAAACAAAAGTGAGGGCCAAGGTATCTTTTAAGAGTTCGCAATTTATTGACCACTTTCACACATGCAAGTTTTAGCCCATAACTGACTCGTGAATCATTAACAGATATACAAAATTTGACCGAGCTTAAGGTGGCATAATCATGATGTGTTTGAGATCCAGCTATTCTGTAGTACATTACCAATCTAGACTGCAGCAACAAAGTCTTGATAATGCGTACATCCTGCCCCCAAAATGTGACTTCTCTATAGGTATACGGTGTAGCTGGGTTAATATTTGATCATGTGCCTGAGGTCGCTGGCCGGTGCGTATGGTTTTCACTTGTTCAAACATACTACACAATTGACAATGATGTCATGTCTGACAGGATGGTCAAGTAACCTTTCATTAGGTGTGTCTGTGCCAGATAATTACAGTTTTACAATGATGTGGTGTTATAGATTTTCTGTAGTCCAATTTCACTGTCTTTTTTAAAAGTTTTAGTTTGACTTTCCCAGGACATTGACATTGTTAGTTCAAAATATGTCCCTTTAATTGGACCTACTGAGGGTCTAAGGACAAAGGCTGTCACTGCCCTCTGAGGCAAATGTACTTTGTGACTTTGGGCTATACAAATAAAATTTGAATTTGAATTTGAATTTTGAACTTTCAGTGTTCTTGGCAAGACATGACCAACAACATCCGGCAGCAAGGATTCTGTTCAAAATTGTCTGTTTATAGACAGGGGGGAGCACTGGGATGAGAGTTGACCCGGAGATAACGTAGAACCATTTTCAAACACACACCATTAACCCAGTGTTAACTTAAGTTAATGATGTTTACAGTTCTGTTTACATTCGGTTTACTCTCGTCCCTTGTTGTTCCACGCTGTAAAATGTTTCTAAGACTGGAGCTTACACTTCACTTAGCCTGGGGCTGAAACCGTTGTACGAATGCTTTTAGTCCCGGGCTTCCAGTGCAATATGAAAAACCCTCTTGAATTGCAAGGATATGAGATGAGATAGTGATACAACGGATGGAGAGGGAGTCTTCAGAATAAATGCAGTTAATTGAGGATAATATTGGCTTGACTCATAAAGCAGCATAAGTATGTCTAATAAAGGTTACACAGATGTGTGTTGACTTAGTTTGACTGGAATCTAAACTGTTCCCATGGTATTTAAATGGTTTTAGTAAATCCTCTCAATGTGTTCATTCATTCAACACAAGGGCGGTTTAAGCGTGCTGCTGCTTCTCTTCCTCATTTGTTTGTGCTTCACCTTTTTTCAGTGTTTGTCTGCAGTATTATATTGCACGGAACAGAGAAAATGAAGCATTATGTTGGGTATAGAACTGGGGGAAAGTGTATATGGGCAGGGTTCAACAACTGACACTCGCTGTATGACTGGATTTTTGGGCCGGACAGAGATCCAAGATGATACGCTTGTGGTTTGCAGTGTCTGCTTACATTATGGTGGTTTTTACAAAAAGCTTGTCGGGGTTGTGGGCAAATGTTCCGTGTGTTGTAATGAGAGGTGCTGATAATCATCATGATAATCATTGTAGCGTGACATTTCAGTGCATAAAATGACAAAGGCGAATGAAACGCACTCCCCTGTTCTCAAGCGCCGACCTCTATCAGTGGGATATCGTGATCTGCACGTGAAGTGAGATACCGAGGTAAGATTTGTTCCGCGGGAGCCTCATGTAAGCCACAAAACTTTGGACGTGACATTGATTGATAATCCAGTTTTCAGTGGGCTCTTCCAAACTAAAGGAGGATGGAAAAGGAAGAGGGCTGATGAGAGGGACAGGGACCAAGCCAAATGAATCGTGTCATTGATAATTGGCTGAATGAATGTAGGCTTTGATTGGCAGGACAGTGAATCAGTGCTTTGTTGAAGAAAGAAAGAAAGAGAGAGATGAAAGGGTTTGAGTTAGGGAGGGAAGGAGACAGAGATGGACGGATGGGGGTTTGTAATGTAGCATGCATATGTATTGTGTGCTGCATTCGTTGGAAAGTGCTTCCGCACGCACGACCGCAGACGCCAACAAACACACGCAATGCTGTGCACTCTGTCCACCACCCATAGAGGCCCTTCTGCTTTTGAGGTCAACGTTGAATTCCCCTTTGTTCACTTTCCGCATCATGTAAACGTTTGACTCGACTGATTAATTTAGCCTTCTGTATATATACAGTATCTCTAATACATCCTCTGCCTTCTCTATGCACATACTGGTGTGTAGCAAGCACTATGCTGGCATGGGTGAGTGTTGTCACGAGGTTGCCAGACTTGCCGGTTAAATGTCGTCTGGCGCGTAACCCCCCCCTTAACACTGTGACGTGTCGTCTGTGCAGATTAAACAAATGAGATATAATGTGTTTATTTGTGAGCTCTACAGGTGTTGGAAGGTGGATTTTAGTTGAATTTGCATAGATCCAGACGAGCTGTTTCCCACCTACTCCCAGTGTGTGTGCTAAACTAAGCCAACCAGCTGCTAGCTGTACTATAGCTTATTGAGTAACGCACTAGATGATGCTCCAATATGGGTATTAAGGGAGCAGAGAAAAGGTCAACATTTGCTAGCAGATCAGAGAAGTCAGTTAAACTGCCGTAGAGTTGTGCCTTCAGGGGTTGCAAGCAGCGACAGGACAGTAAACAAACTGCTTTTGACTGAATGGATACACCGTTTTAAAAAGTTCATATCACAGTTAGGCTGTATTTACCCTATATACTGTAAAACATGACACGTCCAAATGGCATGTGTATTGGCCTCTCACCATCAGTGGTATTGACACTAGGAGTGTCTCTGACGATAACTGTGTGGTATTAAAAAAAAAAAAAATGCAATCTTGATATCAAGTTAATAATACACATATGATAATGTTGTGTAAATAATCCAGCACTCCTTAAATAATTTTTTTCCGCTTTGTGGATGATTGTGTAATTAATTTTCCCGAAGAAGACACAAAACACACAATAAAAGTTAAAGATAGATATCATATAAAATCTTTATCTAATTCCTTTGGGCGTTGTGAAAATCTGATATTGTGACAGCCCTAATTGAGCCGTTAGACATGAATAGAAATACTGTGTGACTACACGCTCTGATTAAATATAAGAGTTTCATTTAACCCTGTAAAATATTTGGGATGTGGCGGCGGTGTTGACATGGCAACATGATCTGTCACAAAAAGTGTGATGCTCTTCTGCATCTGTGCATTGTACTTCCTCTTCCCCCCTTCATTACTTCCTCTCTTTGTTCTATAGATTCTCCGGAGTTCCACCCAGTAACCTCGGCAACAACACCAAGCTCGTTGATTGGATGCCTCAGAATGATTTATTGGGTGAGTACATTAAAGAGGACACCACGTAGCGCACTAGTTGTGTTATCAACAGTCAGATCGGGCCAAGCGGATTTATTGCATTGCACCGCAGGAGCTGAAGGGTATTTCACAGCACTTTACGAAACCAACCAACCAAACGAGATGCTTAGAAAAACGACATCTCGGAATAATCTGATTCCTTTGTACGTCATGGCATGTCTTGACACATAGCTGCTGCATTTATGAGATGTTGCTGTTGGGTGTGGTGAACTCCCAGGTCCACTTATTAACTGCAGTCGTGGGTAGAATGTGGATGTGTGAGCCGCTTTGTGCCCGTCAGGAATGAGGAGGAATAACATTTAGATATTAACAGCTGGCATTGTGTCCTGTAGCACCTTGGATTGGTCCAGACCGCAAATAAAGAAACATTACGTCTGTCGAGTAGGTCAGGTTTAAAGAGACATTAAAACTTTCCTCTTCCTCTTATTCTGCACTCCACTACAGTGCACTTATTGCCACTAAATGCTCACGTCCAAATTATATTTAAGTTTTAATCAATGAAAATACAGCATCAGCATCTCCTTCCATTTATTTTTTGGCCCATTCACACACAATAATCTACAGAATTATTTACAGAAAGTTTGCACTCCAGCCGTCTGTATCTGTTAGAAGGAAAGAAACTCAGCAACTGTGTCCTCCTCCTCAAACTGAGACTATGCAGATGGGTATATAGGTAAACAAAACTTCTCCCACAAAACAAAACTGACAGGTTTTCTGTTCATTACACTGTTGAAATGATGCGCACATACATGCCCAGATGTACTGTGTGAGCTTTAAATCCCCACCCACCACCACCTTCACAAAGTTGGGAGCAACGGCGAGATACTGCTGAGCGTGCAGCAGTTTGTGGGATCGACTGTATAAACTGCAAACAACGAGCAAAATAAATGCCCTGTCAAAAAAACAACTAATGAACATAACAGCGAACACGCAAAATAACATCCCTCGTCCTTCCTGTTATCTAGGCCATGCCAACACGAGGGCCTTCCTGAGCCACGGTGGCCTAAACAGCATCTACGAGGCCATGTACCACGGGGTGCCGGTGGTCGGCGTGCCCCTCTTTGGAGATCATTATGATACCATGACTCGTGTGGCAGCCAAAGGCATGGGTATCATGCTGCACTGGAAGTACATGAGCGAGGAAGACCTCTACACAGCCCTGACCAGCGTCATCAAAGACAGCAGGTTCGATTTCTAAGTCTGCCACACACCAACGCTTTCAATAATAGTGATATTGTTTGTCAGTGCCATCTGGTGCCCGTAAATGGAACGACCACACTGTCACTTAATGATACGCATAAATTAAATCAGATTACACGTCTGGGCCCACTCACATCCTGCCGAAAGGTTGCCCATGGCTTTGTACATCTTTCCAACGTTCTGTTTCCAACTTCTGTCTGTCCCTACCCAGGTACCGCCAGCAGGCACGTCTTCTCTCCAACATTCACAAAGACCAGCCAGGCCACCCTGTGAGCAGGGCCGTCTACTGGATCAGCTACATCCTCCGTCACCACGGTGCCAACCATCTGCGCTCTGCCGTATACGAGGTGTCTCCCTACCAGTACTTCCTGGTGGATGTGATTGTCACCGTAGGGGCTGCCTTGGCTCTGAGCAGCTTCATCCTGCGGCGGTTGGTACGAATGCTGAGGGGGAAGGTCGGGGACCAGAGCAGAGGAGGTGGCGTCACCAGGGATGATGGCAACATGGCCAACGGACATTGCCATAGCGAGAGCGTGGCCAACGGGAAACACAAACGCAATGGCTCCTTGAAAAACGAGAAGAAGATGAATTAATGTTTTGAATGGCCAAGAGGGACGAGGAAGAAGTTGCCCCAAGGACTCAGCTCTAGGATTGGTTTAGTGGTTATATAAAGGCTTTGAGAGGAAGCTGTTCTTAGGTCTGCGTCGAGAGGCAACTGTTACTCAGAGCGAGCAAGAGGCTGTAGGAGGAGGATACACAATGCATCGAGGGGGGGGGGACGGAGCAAAGCATCGGGTGCTCAAAAATCTATGTGTGTGTGTGGGTGTATGTGTGCACTGAGGCGAATTTAACGAAAAACTCTTAAAGGTCCAGTGTGTAGAATTTAGTGGCATCTAGCGGTGAGGTTGCAGATTGCAACCAACTGAATCCCCCCTACCTCACCATCCCATTCCCAAGCGTGAAGGAGAACCTGGTGAAAAATGCAAAAGGCCATATCTAGAGCTGCTATTTGGTTTGTCCAATCTGGGCTACTATAGAGAAACATGGCAGAGCGACAACATGGAAGAGGACCAACTCTCTCTGTAGATATAAAAAGGTTCATTCTAAGGTAAAGAAAACACAAAGATTCTCATTTTAGGTGATTATACGTTAATGAAAACACACTTTTATTTATTATATTTCTGCCATATTCTAACAATAGATCCCCCTAAATCTTACACACTGAACCTTTAACAGCAGCAGCTACAGCAATACATTACCAAATTGGAAAGTCATTGAGGATGAAACACAGGAAAGACACATTGGAGGACATTGTTTCTTCATGTGCGTCTTCTCTCCTGAATGCTCTCTGTTGTCTTCCTGCCTTCCTTTGCCCAGTGGAAGGATGATGAAGAGGGGAAAATCCTGAGCGCCAACCCCTCATCCTCAGAACAAAACAAGAAAACACACAGAACTTTTGAAATATTTAGGATTTAATGTTTTTAACTGCAAACTCAGCTTCAACAATTGTCTGGTAAAACTGTAAATAGAGGAGAAATCTATTTATTACTGTACAAAATGCATTTTAATGACGGAGCTTTTTAACCTTAATCTTATTTTTAATTTATTTTATGTATCCGTGGTGTGACGGCATGATGGTAGATGTACACTCCCTCCTCTAAAGCTAACACATGGTATGTTTCCTATTGATGGAAAAAAAAAAAACACGTTGTCATTGTCTGCACGGGTCCGTGCTTTTCGGCACTATCCACAGTATTCACAGTGGTCTTGTTTTCAAACTAATCAGAGAAAATATTTTCCATTTTCCCCTTTTCACACGGTAGTACCAACCACTTATCTGTGAAGCGTTCCAGTCGTCCCTTGACTGAAAGAACTGTCTGGCTTATCGGCGTGAAAAGGGTGATCATGTCATTATCCAAAGATATAATAATGGTAACTACAGCGGGTGCTGTGGATATGCAGAGCCGGATCAGAGATGTGCTCAAGCTCATCCAGTCAGGTGATCAGGGATGACTCAGAGCATTATTGATTTATGATGACTTGCTTTGTCAGTCCCATATCTTCTGCATTCCTCATCTGTTTAATAATTAATAAGTAAGGGTTCATCACTTGATTGCCATTTTTAGTGTTGCACTTGACTTTGTACATCATTCCTCTGTGATTCATTTGTTGGATAACTTCTAACACGTGTCGCAAACGCTGGTTTTAAATTACACAGCCGGAGGTTGTAATTTCAGAATCGATCCGACGCTTCTGCGAGTTTAAAAGTCAGTCTGATTTTTAAATGTTGAGGTTCATGTACAAACTAGGCAGACCTTTCTGTAATTATATTAACTTTTGAGTGCGAATGATTCACAATTCTGTATGTGGCCTTTTATAATGCAGACATTTGTGTATGCTCGAATACATGTGTACGCGTGCTTGGCGTTTCAATGCTTGTGTGTTTTAGATCACTGTGCAGGTTTAAGACCGAGTGTGTGTGGATGAACAAAAAAAGAAGAAAAAAAAAAAAAAAAGGACTGGTGAGGTATGTTTCAGCCCACTGAGGCAACAACCATTGGCTTTTTTTTGCTATCCTGTGAAGTCATGTCATCATACTGAGTGAATGCCCATGCAGAGGATTCTTCATGCTCTTCCCTTTCAATAAGACCGAAGTCTCCTCCAGTTTTGTTTCATCATCTTAACGTGTCAATCCACTCCGCATTATTTTACTCTTGTTTCTCGGCCACCACGCCTGTAAATTCTTAATGCAGATGGAGGAAGGGTGTGAGAAAGGGTGAAAGAGTGACTTAGTTCCGACAACAAAGGTGAACCCCACGACTCCTACAATGAATAATAATGTGTCTTTTCTTGAACCCCTGTCAAGGAGATCAAAGTACAGGTCGAGCTGGAAGAGTATCTTTTAGAGTTTGTGGGGATTCGGTATCTTGCTAATGGACATTTCAGAAGGGCAGGTACTCATGGACATGGGACATAAAGATCTCATGAACTTGAGACTTCCAGTCAAAGCGCTATGCGACACATACTGTATTTTCCAGTTCCAGTAGTTCCAGACATTACATTTTTTTTTACACAATTGGCATTCCAGCATAAAGATTGTTTACCGACTTACCAAAGCCTCACACATGGACAATACAGCGATGTCATTTTAAAGCAAACAGAAGAAATACTACGCCTTAACCTGTCAAAGTTGATGAGGGCTTTAACAACCAACCAACATGCAACGATGTATGTTCACGAATCCTGTTTTGATAATTGAGAAAAGCTTCATGATCCTCCTCCCTCTGTGAGCTACAAGTACACTTGCACAGCCGAGCCCAGCCCTGCTGAACACACACTCAGACTATTATACTTGAATCATCATCATCATCATCATCATCATCATCATCTCTTAACAACTTCAGCTTTTGGTCATGGTAGGTGGGCCTGCAAGGCGCTACACAAGCTATGAACAGGGTCCGGAGAGAAACTTTTAAAGTACTTGTGAAGATATATCTTTTTTAATTATTATTTCAGTATTAACGCCCCACACGTAGTTACATGTCCATCTTTTACTTACTCTGTCATGTTTCTGTACTTACTCTGCAGTCTGACATGCACCCCCCTTGTTCTTGCGACATTTGCTTGAAGACTTCCTTTGTTCCCCTCGTCAATAGTGTTTGTTCGAATTTGTCCACCTCGTCGTCTAACTCGACATCCCGATGTGTTCCGCCGTCTTTGTATTCTCGTCTTTTTTTCTCGTCCTCCGCTCCTCTAAACATTAGATGTCTCCATTTGTTTTTTTTGTTTTTTTTTTAACTTCATTTTACTTTCACACAAAGTCCTCAATTTTCCTGTCATTGTGTGTCCATGTTGTAAATAGAACAATGTAAACAAAATACTAATGCTGAATAAAAATGACATATTTTGTTTGCAGAGATGATTGAAACTTTTTTTTCTCTAATCTTTATTTTTTGGAATCTAAACTTTAAAGAAGAAAAAAAAGGAGAAAAAGTTGAATCACTTGACACATTTCGCTTCAGTCGCTGCTTAATTGGCTGTCATGCGTTATCGGTACCGCCGCACAACAGTGTCGAACAGACAAGCTGCATACAGAACCATGTTTCTGAGACCCGACAAGGCTGATGTTGATGCTGTGTCTCAGTTTGATAGGGGATGTATAGGCTTTCTGTTGGGAATTGTTACCGAGCAGCATGAGCTTTTGTAGGTATCAAATGGTAGAATCATCTAAAGTAGCCAACTGCACGCGCGCGCACACACACACACACACACACACACATGCACACACAAGCCGGGTTGGATAGATAGGGTTATCTAATGCTGTATGCTCGTGCTGAGTGAGGCTGGGGTAACACAACACCCAGCCTGGTACCCTGCCTCCCTCACTGGCCCTGTTAATTATTCACACCGCCTGCAGGGGCCTGCAGACCTCACACACACACACACACACTCCCAGTCAAAAGCATCTGCAGGTATGTTTAATTTACGTTCTTGAAGTTGTTTTCTTTTGTTGTCGCCGGTGGCCAAATCGGGCACTGGTCTGTTAACTGAGACAGGAAGAGGGGAAGAAAATGGAGGGCAGGTCTCTGCCGATGAGCAATCTGATATCACAGAAAGCACAGTGGGCATCATTCATGACATCCTCCATTCACTGTCAGCCACCCCTCCCTCCTCAGACCTTGTAAGTGCCTATTATCTACCTTTCCTCTCCACCTCAAAGGACAATCATCTGGAGCAATTAACCACTTTGTGTTGGGCTAAGTGGGCTTAGTGTATGCAGCAAGGGTCCGCCCTCTTTGCACAAGATGTAAGTGAATGGATTTGCCAACAGCTTGGTGCATTCAGGTCTTCTGCACACAGTATGTGAGAGCAGACAGGGCGTTGCATGTGTAAACTTTTTGATTGAGGATGTCAGACCTGTTAGTGACACGCCTTACGGCATGAAATTGTTGACTTAACTTGTTTGAGCTTCGACGTACGATGACGCCCCATCCAGCGTTTTTCATCTCGTTCAAAGCACATATGCAGTCATGGAAGAAGTAATACAATATTTAACTTAAAGTAGCAGCGTTCAAAAGTAAAAACACACTTCATGTCATTGTTTTTCTGTTAGATATGTTGTTTTTGGATGAATAATTTATTTATCAAGTGGAATTTACTCATAAAGAAATGCTTAAATCCGTCAGGCCTTCAGTTTATCAGATAAATTCAATGTCACCAAATTTGGAGATCTACATAGTAACTGTCAGATAGAGGTAGTGGCTTTGAGATGCAGTAAAGTGGAAGTATAAAGTTGCATAAAGTGGAACTACTCGAGTAACGTTCCTCAAAAACGTTCACAGTACACTGTAACACTGCACGTATACTCAGAGCTCTGTGGAGCTGCTGGAATTTCATTTTTCTTTTTTTGTAATTTCTTTGATAGGATTGAACGACCATCACCAACTCAAACCCAGACCTAACCTGACCTTGACCGTGTATTTAATGGAAAAAGGGAGAGAAAAATCTATCAGAATCAAATCATTCAATTGGAATTCAGCGAGATGATGCGATCACGGCACGGTGGGAAAAAAAAACGAGTTTTATTCTCTCCTCCAGTGAGATTGACCTGATGCCTTGCTGGATTGTTCCTCACACTGTAACATTCTTTTCACTTTTGAATTGTGTTGCTGTGAAACCATGCGGAAAAACAAAAAAAAAAACACACACACAACCTTGTTCCCTTAAACAAAAATAGCCCAAATCCTAACATGTATTCTGGGATTTGGCTGGTCTTAATACAGCAGAGCGAGGTGCTACAGTGTGCGCAGTATGTACTTTGCTCTTAAAGCTAAAAATATTTGCTTCTCTTCCTGAAAGCCTCGAGCTTGTAAGCTTGCCGCTGCATGTTGTCTTGTCACGCTCAGGACAAGGACCACGGGATCAGGCTTAGTGTCTTCGCGCATGTAATGAGAGGACTCATCACCATCATCACAAAAGACTCTTTTTGTCTTTTATTGACTTTCTTTGCCCTTTTTTTAAAGGTGGAAAGTCGGATCAGTCGTGCTTTATGTTCTGAAAGGTTGGGATCAATATGACTGAGGGCAGCTTCTGCTTGACAAAAAAAAAAATAAAGATGGTAACTAGTACCATGAGATGAGTATGTATGAGTATGAGTGCAGAGGAAGTGAGGCAGACATCCTGTAGGTTACTCTTACGTCCAGTAGAGGGTAGTAGTATTCCATAATCAACCGCTCCGCTCACCTCTCCTCCTCCATGTATCTCTCTATCCTATTTTCCTCTCTTACCCCTCTGCTTCGACCAACAGCTGATGGACCTGTTGACTAAAGTTTCACAAGTTTTGAGTTCTGATGCAAAGATCTTGCAATATCTAGTGTGTGTGTGACTTTCTTGTGTGGAGGTGGACTGCAGTTGTCATTCTGGTCCAGCTCTCCTTCTATCAAAATGTCTTCATGACAGATGTGGCCTCATCCATCAGTGGTTAGAATTCAAATTCAAAAACATCAGAGGGCTTCGAGTGCCATGTGTGTGTGTGTGTGTGTGTGTGTGTGTGTGTGTGTGTGTGTAGGATTTCAAATAAAACTTAAATGATCCGTGCGGAGGAACGGGCTCCCTTCAGCAGCCTCAAAGATACGGGAGACCAAAATAGATGAATGGAGCTAATAAATAATTGCAAAATGCAAATATAACTGACATGTGCATGCAGATTTTATACGTTTACACGTGTATTTGTGTGTGTTTGTACGTATGTGTGCGTGTGTGTGTGTGTGTTTGCCGGGGTGTTTGGGATAGATGGAGCCCTGTCACTGTGTCACCATGGAGATAAGAGAAGCCTGACAGCGAGGGAGAGAGAATGACAGCTTTTATATCAATCATACTGACTTATAACTCCATATGTGCGCACGCCTGCGCGCGCGCGTGTGTGTTTGTGTGTGTGTGAGTGTGTAAGTTAAGGGGTTAGGAAAGGGTATTAGGCTGGAATCAAAAATAAATCAATGTCATGTGGTTTGTATGTCAGCAGCTGTTGTCAGCTTGGCCTCACCTCTCACTGTAATCTCCAAAGTCCAGCGACCACACATACATACTCACATAAATTCACACACTGACACACAGAACAGACAGATGCCTGCATGTGTCACCCATCTCTAAGTGCCTGGACAACACCCAGAAGGAGAGAGTTGGCCAAATGTTGTCCTGGCACAAAACGCTACATCTTCCAGCCTCTCTCTCTCTCTCTGATCTAATTCTCTCTGTCTAATTTACTTTCTCCTCCTCTCTGTGTCTCCTATTCCTCCACTCAACACTTTCTTCTTACCCCCTCCTTCCTTCTACAATTTCCATCCCCCCTCTCTCTCTCTTTCCCTATACATTTACTTCTCGTTTCCCTGCCTCCAAACATTGTCCGACCCAGAGAGAGAGAGAGCCTCAGTGAGTCTGTAAGCTGATGCAGCGTATCTGTGAGGAATTGGGAATTCAATTGGAGAAAATCAGGCTTTTGAGTTTTCAGCCAGATATTTAATTATGGGAGTGAATTATAGCTGTGGCACTGCGGGGACACAGCGGAGAGGTAATGTGACTAAGTAAACAATAAATAAGCACTAAATAAACATAAAGTCAATGCCATGCTTGATTAGAAACATAACACCCACTGCTGCCCTCGCTAAACCTCCCATGCTTACTTTTTTAACCAACAAAACACTTTTCCACTCTTTGCATGTGCTAAAAAAGTGCATATGCACCATATATATATATATATATATATATATACAGGGACGTCACTAGGTTTAAGAAATTGGGGTGGCTTAGCCCATAGAGGAGAAAAGTTATTGCGCGCGCCAACATTTTTTTCGGATCACCAATTAAAGCTTTGTCAATCAATTGATTAATCCAAGACGATGACGCCTCCATACACCTTCAGCTGCTTTACCAGCTAAACAACACCAGTTGAATTGTGCTAAAATACAAATAAAAACAATTGCAGGTGCCATACATACCTGCACAAAATGAAGAGGGCAAGTGTTTCATAACTCATCATCATGGAAACATTATACAGGAGAAGACTGTTCTCTAACCACCACCCTAGACTTACCAACATCTTCATAAACCAGGCCATCACGATGGTTAACTCCCCTGCCCTTCTTTCACCCATCCTATTTTCCCCTCCACCTGCCAGAAAACTAGAAATCTGCACCAATGTGGAGCCATTAAACCAGGAATGAAAACTTGGTCTCAACCCCCATATGTCTTGCCCATTATTTGCAATATACCTTTTCACTTTACATTACTTTTTAATATGTCCACTACTGCTTTGCAATAACCATGTTTCTGAACATGAAGCCCCCCTAAAATAGGCCTAGTGACGCCACTGTATATATATATATATATATATATATATATATAATCTGAATCCTTTGCCCAAGAGGCCAGTAGAGAGATAGAAAGATAGAGAAGAGGGGGAAGATAGTAAGATAGAAATCTGACCCTCCACTGTGATGAGGTACTGACCTCACAGGCCTGCTGTCTGCCCCGATAAAGGAACAGGAAGACACACACACACACACACACACACACACACACACACACAGTCACACGCTGTCTACACTGTGCCTTATTTTGAACTCAGTAAATCATTTGATCTTATCGGACGTCCGTCCGTTCATTTCATTTCTCTCTCGTCTCTTTCGCTCTGTTTTTTTCTCTCTTCTCCCTCTCGCCTCTCTCTGTTCTCCCAAACGCTAAGGAAAGAGATAATCTGGCCATGATCTGTTCTCAGAATCTATTGTTCACGCGCTCTTCTTTCTTTTTTTTTCCCTTCGCTCCGCTGAAAGTTGAAAAATAAAAAAAGTTCAAACAAGGTAAACTTGTCATATATCTGGATCTGGAGCTTGCCAGGCTCCACTAGCCTAAATACATTTTCTCGCTTGGTTTTAAATAAAAATACATTTCGCCTTTGCTGATGTCATTTTGCTGATTCACCTCTTGGAAAAAAATAAATAAAATAAATGGATGATGCACGGTGCCGCTGAGAAGAAACAACAATGGACACCTATCTGTGTTAAGTGATAACTGATAACTCTCAGTCGGCGATAAGACATGTGATATGGACACTAAATTTCATGAGCCGTGCTCTCTGCTGCATGCCGTGTTCCTGAAGGGCCTCATCTGATGTCAAATAACTGCGTTACCAGACTTGTCAGATATCAGATATCCGTACTGTCAAACATAACTCATTTTAAAGTCCGGGTTAAAGCATGGGGATAACATGGTTATCTTCTCTCATACTGTATATCTGTTACACCTTACGTACTCAAGCACGCATGTGCGTACAGACACACACACACACACACACACCTCCATCGAGTCAGTCAGCGAGCTCTCCATCATTGCCAGCGGTAGCTCAGTGCTCTTTGGTTGGTTGCAGGTTGATGGATGAGTCTCCCTTGAGCAGCTCTGTTAAAGCGCCTCTCTATCAGGCTGCAGCCGCATGGGCCCTCACATTTGATTAGATCCCAATGGAAGCCAGTTGCTCCCTGTCATCACTCATACGGCACAGGCAAACGGAGATGCAACGGGGAAGACAGCCATTGGAGCAGAGAGGCTTGACACGCTGAGGAAGCCATTTCGGTGCAAAGAGAGGATATTATGTGACTCGTGTACAACTCCGTCTCACATGGGTGGCGCCGCGCTTGGCTGGAGAGGAGAGATAGTGCGGAGGGAGAGAGAGAGAGGGGGATACTCATAAAGAGCGGCGGCGTTATTTCCATTCTTCATGGGTTTATATTCAGAACCCCCAAAAGCCTCATCCGAGATTCTATCAATCAAATTGCCCACCTATTTATTTAAATTACACCTGAATGAGAATGAAGACCATTACGGCACTTCAAAACTCAAAAGCCTTCTGTCTCCTTGTCTCTCTCTCTCTCTCCTTCATCTCCCTCCATTGATATTTACATGTCAATGACGTCTGTGTAAGTGCCTTTCTCTCTCTCTCTCTCTCTTTTTTTTTGTGGTCCTCCTATTTACATGTCAGTGGCTTTCGCTTCTTGATGGTGCCGCGTTGCAATGAAAGTAATTTGCTCTGTGACAGTCAGACCATTTTACCAGCTATTACTCTCATCCATTCTGGTCAGTGAATACTGATGACAATGAAACCAAGGAGCTGTGAAGACATTTTTGCAAGGCCCCCGTGTTAGTGACGCTGGTGCGGCTTTCACGTGCTGACAGTCTCGTCCCGTTCACCTCTAAAAGAGCGTTTTTAAATGATATGCAGCATATTTATTGGACTTTGTTAAACTATGCAGTCATCTCGAATCTTTATGCTAAGTTAATTGCTTTAGTGTAAAGTGTCTACGGGAACAATTTTTTTAAAATTCTGACTTCTCATCTCGGGGAAGCAATCGGAATCGTGGTGTTGTGTTTATTGCTCCAAAGCTGCCTGGTCACCGCAGCCTAAAGTCAGACCTGACATTCTTTATGAACTACACAACAATGTGAAAGCCATTACACTTCCAGTAAATTGCTTTGAAAAAAACTTGATAGTTGCACAAAAAAAAAAGCAATTTCAGCATGAAATCATGGCACTTCCCAGCGAGGGCCTGGAGATAAGTCTCAAGCGATGATGCGGTTTTAAAAATAAAGACTAATTTCCTTTTAATCAGCAGCATGGACTGCACCGCCCAGAGTGTTAAATCACTGTTGCAGAAGTGATTTGAGGACGGCGGGGGCGGGATGAGATATAGTGATGAGAGGTTGCTGACGTGCCCAGGGGTCAGCAGCGTGTCATGTCTGGACGGACAGGACGGGAACGCACGCACGCCAACTCTCTGCTTTGTTGTTTTTAAGAGTTCCGTTGGCCATTAATGATTTAGTCTTACAGGCAGGACAGAAATATGACTGCTTATGACTGAAATATTGATGGGGCCGCATGAATTATTAACAAGGCTGATTTCTGGAATAAAGATGCAGTTGACCTACTGTAGCAAGAGGTGAGTTACAGAGGCCCTACTGTTTTCTGCTCGACGGATGGTGCGGCTGATGGCGCTCACCTTTCACGGGAGTGCTGGGATGCATTTTTTTTTTGTGCATCACTGAGGCCAAGTGGCGCTCGGTGGCTTTGTGAGCCTTTGCGACAAACGCCCGCCTGTTCCTCGAGATATGCATGTATGAATGAGAGAGGGCTGTACCGAGATCTCCCCCCGCCGGTGACGTGTTTATTCTTTAAACAACCTGCCGCAAACTGCGAAGCCAGTGAGCCGACAAAAGCGGCGAATAGTTAAACTACCATGCACGAGACTCTTTTTTGCCAAAACAACCTGCATTCTTTTCAAAATCTGTTTGTGTTTGTGCTGCCTCCAGTTGAATCTAATTTGGCAGTGGAGAGCGAGAGTAGTCTTGGTGTGCACTTGGATCTGGCAAATAGAGCATTGGCGCGGAGACATGGCACACAAACAGTGAAAGCGCCGCTTGTTTCGATGGAGGTAAAGGATTCATTCCTTTACCTGCTTTGTCCTTATAGTTTGGTCCCATCTCATCCTTCTAATCTCATTGTCTCCTCCCCTTATCCCCTTAAACATTCATAAGCCTTCGGGTCGTCTTTTCATCAGTTTGAATATTCCTTGTCTCCTCTCCTCTGCTCGTTTTGTGGCAGTTACTAAAGCATCACATTGGCTTTCACTGCTGGCTGAGTTCTCGTGGCTCACGGTCGTCCTCTCTCAAACTCGTCCTCATTCCTTCCCTCACAAATTAGTGGGGCATTGGATTGATTTTTCACCCTCTCGTTTTATCTCAACGTGACCCTCTGCAGAGCGCTTGACAATGTTGAAGTTTTTTATGGAGCTGTGATAGATAGATACGGAGCTCTGCAGATGAATTTAACTTGAAGCTTGAGGCGAAGGAGACAGTGGTACACGCTAATGACTCGCAAAAATGAGGCCCTAGAGGTGCACAAAGAGTTTGGACGGACGGGGGGAAAAAAAAGTGTCCAGCGCAACGAAGGACAAAGAACAAAAGGGGGATTTCTTTTTCTTTTTCTTTTCTTCTTAAGCGTTTAGGCCTTAGCTAAGTTTGCTGGCTGTGGGCTGCTTCGTCCTTCGCATAGGTCAAGAGGACAGGGATGCAAGAGTGGGGAGGGGAAAACAGATAGTATCTCTCATCCATCCTCAAGGGATGGATGGAGGGAGGCAGGAGGGATAGAGAGGTAAGCGCTGTGAGGAAATGGAGAGATGGAGGGACGGAGATAGGCGTGAGTGGTGGGAAGAGAGACTGTAGAGTGGGGGAGGCAGAGGAAGGAGAGATTGAGAGCGATTGAGACGAGGACAAAATGGTTGAGAAAAGTGTTTATTCCTCTGATAGGAGCGTGAAAACATTTGACAAATGGGATAGCGAGGACTCGTTTGTGGAGCAGCTTGGATGAGGTTTGTTTACATTCAAATCTACCCAAATAGACGGAGCATGTAATGTGCACGGCTGAACATCTTGTGCTCGGAGAAAAAAAAAAAAAAAAAAAGAAATCGTTTGCAAAAACTTAGTGCTTCAGCAATTTATTTGCATCAAGGGCCTGCCAGAAGGTGAATATCTGGGTTTAGATGTCAGGTATAAGATGAAACAGATTCGGGCTGTAAAGAGATTATCCTTAATCTATCGCAGCGAAAGCAGCGGGCTTTCAGTAACATCGTGCACAGGCACGACGGAAGTGTGCAGAATTTGGATTGCGCAGGGGGCAAGAGTGCACTCATGTGTGTGTGTGTGTCTGAATGATGAGGTTCAGAGTCCCAAGCTACCAGCTAATGGTCCCATAGATTTATTGGCAGCACCAAGGGTACTCTGTTTTAGACTCACGAGAGAATTCGCGATATGTCACCTGCTCCGGCAGCCTACAGACGTGAGGCCTAAGACCAGATCTGTCATCACGTCCATGGGAACGTGTGCAGGAGAGGAATGGAAATGAGAAAGACAAGGGCCAACAGGAAACCTACCCCCCAAACAAAGTTAGTGTTAAGTCAGAAAGGAATGAAACCACAACTTGGGCGTGGTAGTCGATTCTGCCCATCGGATATCGGACCACCTGTGAAATCGCAGCACCGGGGCCATGTGAAGCCTTTAGGCAAAGCACTTGTCTCCTCAGCAATAGTGTTTTCATAACCAGCCAACTGGGAGGAGATCTAAAGAGAGAGGCAGGAGCACTAATCAATAGGAGAGGGCGGACCGGTGTCAAACGGCAAATAAACAAACAACCCATTATCCCAACACACACACACACACATGCCAGGATATGTAACAAGCGAACGGCAGAGACACACAAAGGTACACGCAAAGGTACGCTCTTATACACACCGAGTGTTAATGTGAACGATTATATGCAAGTGGCAGAACGGAACTCATTCCTATTCACACTCTCTCTCCGCTGTGTGTGTGTGTGCATGTGTGACAAGCAAACAGACTAACTAACTACGTGTGTGTTTCAGCTTTACACATTTGTAATAAATGTGGGTGTATGTTGTTGTTGTTTTGTTTTGTTTTGTTCTCGGGCAGGTAAAAAAAAAAAGAAAAGCAGAGCAGAGAGTGCGTCTGGTGTAAACACTGATATTACTGTATTGATCAAACCCTCATATCTGGTGGCAGTTAAGATGGCCCGCGGGCGTGACTCCGTGTGCGAGCGCGTTGAAGTGATGTGTGCATCGTCTGTGTTGTGTATGCATGTGTGCATTCGTCTACGTGCGTGCGTGCTTTATCTCTCTCTCCAATTTGTGTGTGTGTGTGTGTGTGTGTGTGTGTTGAAGTTTGTTCTGGGCAGCGTTGGTGACAGAGCGAGGGAGGAGAAGTGCTATCGATTTTTTATCCCAGCCATGCTAGAGAAAGATCTGTTTGGGTGGAACTGTGATTACCTCTCTTTCTCTCTCTCTCTCTTTCTCTCTCTCTCACCCTTTCACTTAGCATACATGCGGTATCTATCTATCCGTCCAACGTCTCACCCGTCTCAATCGTTAGGCCTAAACAAAGCGTGTGATGTGCTCCCTCGCCGCCGTCGTCTATTTCTGGATGCCAGCACGTCTGGGGAGGGGGAGAGAATATGTTTCAAAGTTTTTAGCATCTTAGAAATGGTTTGTTTATATTCTAAGTATACCACACTTCTGCCACATCGGGGGACTTTGCGTGCACAGCACACGTGCACTTTCTTAAAAAAAAAAGAAGAAAAGAACAATGACAACAGTATCTGAGGTTTTAAAAGATTTAGGAGCGAATCAGTTGCCTGGTTACCGGAGTCTGTTTGTCGGGTTGCAGCCTGCATCCAATTGCAGACACATGTAACCACACCCATGTGCATGTATGCACATATAGAAGCATGAATATGCCCCAGTTACTTCGTCAAACTTAATCCCGACTGCTAAATTTAGCAGTCCGACCCCAGATCGGTGTGTGCATCTGTCTGTCTGCACATCTGTCTGTCTGTCTCTCCGCTCGCAGCCTGCCAGTCCTCCTCTCGGCCTGTTAGAATGGAACAGACGGCAACACAAAGGCAATCTGTGTTTCCCAGTGTGCGTAGTGAGATAAACAGATAAATGATTAGTTTGCAATAGAGGAGAGGGAGTCTTAGTGTCATCATTATGAGGGAGAGGGGGATCGGGATTAAACGAGCGGCATTGTGTCGAACAGATTATTGGGTGTGTGTGTGTGTGTGTGTGTGTGTGTGTGTGTGTGTTCTGCCTGCATGTGTGGTTGGCTGGTTTTCTCATTATAGGATTAAAGAGCATCTGGTTCAATGTTCCTACTCAACCCTGCCACTCAAAGTCACAGGGGAAATAATACACTGTTGTCTCATGAAGGTGTACTTGAACGTGCTTGTCTGTGTGTGTGTGTGTGTGTGTGTGTGTGTGTGTGTGTGTGCACATGCCACATACGGCACATGATTGTGCATGCATGTCAACTACGGGAACAGATATGGATCGAGTCGAAGTGGACACGGGCAGAGATGAAATTGCGGTGTCTAGTGGCTGTGTCACGGAGAGTGGGGAACCTTGTATTGTGGGCTCTGTGTGTGTGTGTGTGTGTGTGTGTGTGTGTGTGTGTGAAAAACTCTTGACTCAAATCTATTTCTGGTTATATAATGAAAGGTGGACTGCGAAGAGGCTTAGCTGGATCTGTTGGCGAGTACAAAGCCAGGAAAGTGATGGGTAGAGGTAGGGAGAGTGGTGGAAGGAGACAGAGAGAGCAGGGGAGGACGACTACCCGTGGGATTGGATAGATAGATAGATAGATAGATAGATAGATAGATAGATAGATAGATAGACTAAAGCTCCACATTTATTCTTCGTATGGACAATAAAGGTACTAATGCTCACATTGATTTTCTGTCTAATTGGCCCATTGTGGGATGTGGCAACACAGTGCATTACAAGTGTCCAAGTGGTTTAACAGTTGACACTATAAACTCATTCATTTGACCCACTAAAACAATCATTTGCATTGGTGTTCGGTTTCCACAGAAGCACTCTTATCTCAGAAGGAGTGCTCAGACTGTATGTGAAGTCAATGCATGGGCGCAGTTGGGTACGAGGAGAGAGGAGAGAGTCTCTGGTGGTGGTGCAAACACGAGCGAAGGCAAGTCTGCACAAGCTGACATTGGGTTTCCAGTTTGTTCGTGTCGTGCGCGCACACACACACACACACACACACACACAAGGACGCGCACACATCCTTGCGAGCTGCAGACAGCACGACTTACACTCCGCTGTCAAGTTTGATGCCATTTCTGCTGATCGACAGCCTGTAGCGGTAATGCAGCAAGAAACATAGCAATGTGCCAACAAAGGTAAGGAAGAAGAGGAAGACTTCGAGGAAGTAAACATGGATGTAAACAGCAGTGTTGTAGTACTCGAGGTCGGTCTTGGCCTTGCAACCATCTCGGAATCGAACATTTTTGCTCGGCCTTGTCTCTGGGTTATTACTAAAATGCCTGTACATTTATTTGTCACTACTATGAAACAAAATTAAACTAAAAAACTAAACTTCCTGCTTCAAATATGACCAATAACCTGATTCATTTCTAATTTGATACTTCTGTTAGTTGACAGCTGTCACTCCATCCCACCCCCTTGGAGACAGGAGAAGAAGCTGTGGCTGTCTTGAAGGAGATGTCAGCCAAAATCTTAATCAGATCAACAAAGAGTTCATCTAGAAAAGACCAAAGACCAAAAGAAAACAAACAGCAGCAGCACTTACTAAAACGGCCTCACCCAATAAGATTTGGGGAATATTAGCTACATATTACCACCCATGTAGGATCTATGCTGCCTGATCTTGGTCTTAACTCGGACTTCTGCTCTCGATGCAGTCTGGTCTTGGTCATGACTTGATCTCCGTTTAGGTGGTCTTGATTACATCATAGCAATGTAGTTTTATGAGGAAGGAAATGTATCTCTGCAAACTGAATGTATTTGTTTACATAAAAACCTTGTGCAGCACCTTAACTAAACATACATGGCTCCGGAGGAAAAAAGATCTGGTGTTCCAGGTAAATTTAGAGATCAGTTAGTGTCCGACCTGTCACAGAAACACTGCACAGTCAGACACACACACACACACACACTCACAGTGCAATGCTTTGCTTTTAATAGATGTGTTAATTAGAGTTTTGTGGGGTGTCTTAGCTCGCCTGGTAGAGCGTGCACTTCATGTGGGTAAAGTTCTTACTGCAGCACCCCGGGTTATATCCCAACCTGTGGCCCGGTGCTGCATGCCATCTCCTCTTTTTGCCCTTTCCTGTCTCTCAAAAGCTAAAATAACAATAATAATAATGAAAAGAGATTTGTTGGACGACACCTGTCAGTGGCACACAATGATCAGGATTCACAAGTGTCTCAAATTTCAATTTATTGCTCGTTCCAAAACCAATCAAAGAGAGTTTTCTTACGTGGAATGAGCACAGGAGGGAGTTATCTGAGACACAGCCAATATGTTGCAGTAAACGAGCCTCAGACATCAAATCAGATGATTTAGATTAGAATTTCTTACAGCGGTGGCATCGCGCCAACGGTCAGCTGTGAACAATTGGTCCAAATTGTGCTATTTCATCACATAAACCAGTGATTTAACGCCACCGTTGACATGTTGTAATGTTTAAAAATGGTTCCAAGTCATATTCATCCCTGTATTTAGCATTTAAAGGAAGGATACAACCAATCAAATAAATGATTTATAGCACACTACAATGTTAATAATAGTATAATAGAGTTTTTACAAGTTTTGAACACGTATACATAAACTTTAAAACAGCTGATTTGTACACGTTTATAAATACTTTATAACACAGTAAAAGGTTTGTTTATGTTTGTAATAATAACGTAATGTTATAAAGAGTTTATAATACATTCATTAATTGTCTATACATCAGATTTCTGAAGGTGAGTTATAGTTAATGAATTAAAAATGTGTGCAACAAAAGAAGCGACTACATTACAGACATTTATACACTGTTTATTATTGTTATATATTGCAAAATTAAGACAAATTAATGGATTTTTTTAAGAAATCAATGACTGATCTCCATTACCATATTTTGTTACAATTAATTCGCTTTGCTTTTCATTCAAGCTGAAACATTACACCGGCCAAAACTAGAATAAGTGCATACCTTAATTGTATAAATTGTATTTTCATTTGTGACTGACATAACAATAATAAATCACTGTGATTGTGTTGCTGATGATGGTGCCGGCCTAATAAGAGTTTATGTCAGTATTTCTATGTGTTTGTGTATATGTGTGTGTGTTTATTGCCTGTGCCCCTATTAATCAGAACCTATCACTTGTGCCTAATGGAGATAGATTATCAAGCAGAGAGACGTGACTGTCCCTAGAGAATGTCTGGTTTCAGTGTGTGTGTGTGTGTGTGTGTGTGTGTGTGTGTGTGTGGCTGTGATGTAGTAAATACCCCAATAACTGCGTGATTTTCTGCTTGACTACCAGAGCCACCATCGTTTGTGTCACCTGCCCTCGATAAGGAGGTGAGGGTGTGTTTCTGGAGACACAGAGGTTAAGCACACTCATTTATTACACCCTGTCTGTGTGCGTGTGTGTGTGCGCGTGTGTGTGTGTGTGTGTGTACATCGTGTGAGCATAATTAGCTGAGACTATGCTCGCTGGCGTGCTCCACATTTATTTCCCAAACAAACAGGACTTTAACAGCACCTGTACAGGCTTCTTTTACACGCCTGGAGGTAGAAAGGAGTTTGCCACCAGCTGCAGCAGAAGGCTTTAATCCCTCAGATATACCTATATTATCCTCGCCGCGCAGGGTGAAATATCAGCTACATACTAATATTTCTCCCCCTTTTTTTTTTTTTACCTTGAAACACGTCCTTGCAGCGGCTCCCCGGCATACACGTCGGCCCTTTTTTGTATCTTGGAAACATTTCAGGTGTATTCAGATGAGAAAAATTACCACATCAAAAGGCTACAAACTGCAGATCACATTAATTCGGCAGGAACAATAAAACGTGTATGATTTAGTGACAATAATGGACCTAAACAAACTCCAACTGATCCCTGCTACGCGTAATCCCATAGTGACACGCACACACACACACACTTATGTAAACCCATTTTACTTTCATTAAGTATCACTCAAAATGGATGAGAGCTCTCATTTCACGGAGTGCTGCCACAGACTTGATATGAATGTCTTCACACACACACACACACACACACACATGTGCATAACCCACGTATAAATACTGCTAACAAGCCTGACAGTGGCTCAAGTAGAGACGGAGCAAGATTCTCAGGGCTACAGATTGATAATAGACTTAAACACTTTTAATTACAACCTTTTCAGAAAGTCAGGACAGAGATTTCGGAGACGATTCTGACAAAGTGTGAAAAAATGTATGACGAAATACCATTTTTGTACTCGAGGCGTTATATATATTTTCAATCTTACTCCGACAATGGCTGCACAGAAAGGAGGAGAATGTAATCAAATGTCTTCCGACGTTATTTAGACCAGCGTTGCCATTTGAAGGTCACCTGAAACAACAACCAAGTTTTCTCGTCTCTAAGGGAACGAAATACTCCAAATACCCAAATAACAGCCTCCTTGCTTATTGTTCCATCTCCCTCTTTCTTCTATTGATTGTCAGCTGTCTTCTGGGTAGTCAGTCTCGCTGATGACCTTTAAATTCTGAGTGTGTGTGTGGACGTGCGTGTGTGTCTTTGTGTGTGTGTGTGTGTGTGCACACCGGTGGATGTGTATGTGCGTGTCATTAGCTCCGTGTCCAGCGGCAGCATGTGCTCCCTTTGTGTTCTGTCATGTTATCATATTTTCTCCTGTTCTCCTCATCGATTACCTGTCATCAGGCTGAAATGTGGAGTTTTGTTTTCACCAACTTAGCAAATAGTGAGTTCTCTCTCTTTCTCTCTCTCCTCCTTTCCATCTCCATCTCTTGTTTTCCGTCTCTATTTGGCCTGCCACTCGTATTTCTAAAAAACACAAGATTTCTCTTGTCATGCCAATCATCACCTGCTTATCTTAACCATTCTGGACTTTCACACTTTTTTCTCTCTTTGTGAGACATTTAGTCGTTTTTCTTTGACTCTCTCTTCAGCCGTGACGCTGTTAGACGAGGATGCTTAACTTATTAAACACTTCCGAATGTCTCTTTCTTTTTTCTAGTGCGATACAGCGCGTCGTGTCTCAGTGAGGGAAATCAAATCAGACCTGTCATAACACATCTGTTATGCATGGCTCTGTTTGTTTGTCTCTTTGTGCGTGCAGGTGTGTGTGTGTGTGCGCCTTGCACGTGTGTTTGTAATGTTAGTGGCGGCATGCATGGCTGGTTCTCTTGCTGGGATGCTAAACAGCAGAAGAAGGGAAGGTTAAGTAGGAAGGTCAACAGAGTAGAGCAGGGGAAGGGGGAGATATCCATCACAGAAACCAATACATTTCTGTGGACACCACGGCTATTTATTTTTATTTCTATGGAAAAGAAGACACTTTCTGCAGGTAAGCTGGCAGCCTGCCTGCGGGCCAACTTGACACATCCTCTGCAGACATTTGGAGGAGAACATAGAGCCCCGGAGTAAACAAACTGACTGGGCAAATCAGCTTGGAAAGTTGTTTGCTTGGCTGCAGAAGTATTCTTTGAAATAAGGGGTCATTCAGTCAAAGTTATATATAAGTAAACAAGCTGACCTTTTTTTTTTCTTTCATTAAACCCATTAGAAAATTTTCCCATGCTTTATACTCAAAACATAACAGTAAGTGAGTGTCAGTGGATTCTGGTCCCATGTTGATATTTCCATTGTGGACATCCGTCTGCTTTAGGATTTAGGGGTATCTAGGTATGTAGTCGCTGCTTGAATTTGTACATTTAATGACATGCCTTAGGCACATTATGGCAAAGTTTCATGAGGTCTGACTTGTAGAGAGGACAAGTGGAAAGGAAATAATCATAATAATCAGATGTATCTTTAGCTTTCAGAAGAACCGTGTCAGTTTCCTGTCTGGTTCGTACTATAATCAAAAGATCTGGAGGGAGTTAGCCGGTTAATAATCTGTCAGAAAACCAGGCCGGTGATAGCAGCAGCCAACAGGTGTGGTTCACTGGTTTGGATGAAGGGTCAGTGAGTTTGAGACTGAGATGAGCTGCTTGCACACTGCTGGTTCTATTACATTAAAACAGCAGCAGCAGCAGCAGCATGAGATTTAAAAAAAAACCTTTAGCCTCAGCTAGAAATAGTGGAAAATCAAATTATAGTTTTCCAGAGTTTCAAGTTAACATCTTAAAGTTGCTTGTTTTGTCCAAAATGTCCAATTAAAGCAGCGTTGTTTAGGTTTTGGGCATAAAATAAAATTTTTATATTAATCCCACATTGACTTGTAATCAGGTGAATTGTGTCTTCAGACTCAGAGTCTCACATCACCAATTTTTTTCTAGATTTTGGTGAAACTGGATCATATTTCATGGAGAAAACGTTTTCTGCTTTCCCTCTGATGTCCTCCGGCTGCAGTGCATCAACTCTTGGTAATTTACAGAGTTTCCTGATGGGCAGTAGAGTAAACTGCTGCCAACTGTAGCTGCTGTTAGCTCAGTTTGTTAGCCGGGCTGCCTGTACCATGACCCCAGGGAACTGGGGTAAGTGGTACAAACACGAACTTTGTACTGCAGGTGACCAATGGACCATTGTGAAGAAGAGGAGGCCGACTAACACCGAGCTGGGCTTCTTGCTGCTGGACTAGTAAGTAATATCAGCTGGCTGCTATGTGTGCTGCATGCACGTGCTTGATGTTTGGCTGGTAAAGTTGTTGACTTGCTAAAATCATAATAAATACATGTGCACAATGAATCGCAAAAAAATATAAATGTCTACACCATGTTTCTTTAATAACGTTAGAGAGAAACAGACAATAATTTTCTTATTAAACGATCAGTTAATTGATAAAGTGACCACCTGTATGTTTTAAAGTGAAAGCATCCATCTTCAACATTTTCTCAATCCAGGTAGAATAAAACATTATTCTCTCCTCTCATACCTTCTTTTTAATTTTCTCTCCTACAGTCAAGCAACCTGTTCTCTCCCCAATTTCTTGCCTTTATCTCTCTCCACCTCCCTCCCACACGCTCTGTCAGTACCCTTCTTCTGTTTTTATATATCTCTCTCTCCGCTTCTGTTCTCCTCTCTTCTTCACCTCCCGTCTCCTCCGCCTCTAACACCTCTTGTCATTATGGCTAACTCCTGCTATGACGAGCCACGGCTTGATCTATTTCTATCTCCTCTCAGACAAGTGTTACATATACACCAACTGTTCGTGAGTGTGTGTGTGTGTGTGTGTGTGTGTGTGTTGGAGGGACAGAGGCATCGTTGGGGACATCTGTATACATACACATTTACAGCATGTGTGCGCAACAGCGGTTTAGTTTAAATTTAAACATCAGCGTTACAGTGCACAGTGCCAGCGTGCACGGTGTTGCTGAGGTTTCTAGGTTTCCAAAAATGGTAAACTAACAGCAGAATGGTCCCTGATACAGAGACGACAGTCGTGAGGAGACAGCCGACATCAGTTTTAAAATAAAGCTGCACAAAGATATTAACAATGATGTGATCGTCAAGGTCAGTCATGCGCTCCTGTTCTTTCCCTTACCTAAGTTCTGCCTTGTTGAAATAATTACGTAAGCCTTTAATGGATAGAAGTGATTAACGCCAGTCTTCAGCTGCAGAACACCTCGAGACATGTTTACCCATATTTGTCTTCAGTGCGGACAGGCGCGGGTCAGCAATGCCAGCTCTCCTCCGATATTCATGAGTCCTGCAGAAATAGTTCCTCAGGTATTATGGTGCCATGTTGTTAATGATTATGTGAACTGTATTGAGTTGGAGTTGGAATGACCTATGGCTTTTACAAGTTGTCCAAGCAGCTGGAAGCATTTTGTGCCTACACTTTTTCAAGTGTGGGCACAAGATGTTCACAACTTTTACTTGAACAGTGGAGCTCTTGTCTATCTAGATAATAATCCCTCCAGAAATGATCATTATAATTATTTCATATATGTTATTATATCAAAATTAAGCAGAGCAATCATCCTGATTACAAATTGTGCAATCTCCTACACAGATCTGCTGATTTAAAGCTGTAGTAAATCAGAATCAGAGAATCAGAAATACTTTATTAATCCCTGCAGGGAGATTGTTTTTGTTACCGCAGCTCCCAAACGGTAAGTGAGATAGCAAGAAAACAAAACTTAAACAATATACAGTGGTCCCTCGTTTATAGCGGGGGATACGTTCTAATCGCAATAAACGAAATCCGTGAAGTAAGTTTTACAATTATTATACATGTTTTAAGGCCGTAAAACCCCTAACCACACACTTTTATACACCTTTTTACACGCATTTTGTACAGTACTCCCTTAGCTAATCAGGCGAAGAACACATGTGCGGTTCTCCCTTAGCCAATTTAGGACGCAGAACACAATGCGCGTTCATACTGTACAGTACGCTGTAAAAAAAAAGCATGCAAAAATCCGCGAAACAGCGAGTCCGCAAAAAGTGAACCGCGTTATAGCGAGGGACGACTGTACACCTATACAATATCCAATTTTAACACTATATACACATACACACAACAGTAGATTAAAAACCAAGTAACAGTGAACTATGCAATATGTAAATCAAAACCTTATAAAGAATTTAGTCTTTAAGAGACTGTACAGAGAATAGACACTGATTGTTAAAGTGCAGTATGCATGTGTAAAAGATTTCACTTATGTATTGCACAAGCCAGTTCAACAGCTACTGGACTGGACTTGGAGTGTCTGATATTTTGAAGTTGTAGAGACTGATGCTCACAGGCAGGAAAGACTTCTTGTGTCTCTCTGTGGAGCATTTTGGTGCCAGCAGTCTCTGGCTGAAGGTGCTCCTGAGTCTGTCCAGAGTGGGTGGGAGTCATTGTCCATTGTCATTGTACTGACCGATCCAAAGAGAATGATCGCCTGTCTTTGTCGACTTTTTGTTGTCTTTTAGCATTTTGTTTTGATTTTACAGCCTGCAAGCTCTACAGCTTCAGTTCAGTCTCACGGCCGTCGTCATTTCCAGATGCAACAGGCAAAGATTTTCATAAACTCATCGTGCACTATAAACCCAGCACCAAACGGCAAACAGACAAGTTGGTGGAGACCAAAAGAGAGCTCAAAGATAATGACCATTGGACATAAATTCACAGAAAAGCCAGAAACATGCATGACTTTGTAGTAATTTAGCCACTTCTGCTCATTGTCTACATGAGCATATGGTTGCCATAACAAGGTGATAATATATCAGTGTTGTGTTTAAAGGACTAAAGCGCCCCTAAAACTGCAGGTTTAATCCACCAAATAATTGATGTGTGAACCCGTTTGCCTGCCGTTATTGATGAAGTGGAATCTTTTATGTGTTTGAGTACCATCGAAACAACTGACAACTCTCTTATCTGACATTTGGAAATCTCTCCTGCGTTTCCTTCATGGGTTATATCTGTTTTGAACCTGATCTGATCTTGTAAAAAAAGAGCGAATCTGTCACAGAAAACGTTTATCTCTCCTCTGTTTATTTTTGTTTTGAAAGATGTTCAATAGTGCGAGTGTTTAATACCTGCTGGCACAGCTGTGCCTCGTACTGTTTTGATGTGGCACGTTATTGGGGAACGCGGAAAAGCTGAAGCAAAATGCAGGAAATTCAAAAGTCGTCATTTAAATTAAAAAAACGAGATAATGTGTGACACAAAGCAAACTTTATAAACTGGAACAAAGCCCATATCCTTTTTCTAGCGTCCCCAACACAACACAACACAACACAACACAACACAACACAACACACTGCTGATTGATCCTCATTAATCCTCAGTAGCTACTGTTTTTCTGGCAGCTTGTTGAGGTCAGCATATTGGCTGTGTGTTTGTGTCTACGGAGGCTATCGCACCCTTATGTCTAGTTGTTGCTCTCTCTAAGGGGTCATCAAACTCTTCACTGTAATCTCCTGGGAGACCTTGATGTATTTAGCGTGTGTGTGTGTGTGTGTGTGTGTGTGTGTGTGTTAGTTAATGCAGGGGCGAGCCAAAAGATAGCGTGGTTTTCTTTTTGACCTCCCGTGTACCCTTCCCTCAGGGGCAACCGATCCAATCAGAGGATAAGCCTATTTCCAGACCCTCCCCCTGGGAGCAAGAAAGATCCAATCGGATAAGGGTTCATCTGAGATCAGAATCAACAGGGGAGGTGGATAAGGGACCAAACATGCACAGACACACACACGCACACACACACACTCATCAAAAGAACGACAGAAAAGAAATAGACAAACACAAACCCTAAATAGATATTTACTTGTCATGTAATGAGTGAATAACCACAACACTTGAGGAGGTTTACTTTGTGGATGAGACTCAGATAAGAAGAGAGTGGACTTCTGACTGCGGCAGAACCCCTTCTGTGATAATTCTCAGCGAGTGGGACAGCAAACCCATTTGAAATGATGAATAAGAAAAAAAAAACTCACCCTGATTAAAACAAACACACACACACAAAAAAATGAAATGCTGCAGCCGCGTCTGAGGATTGTAAATATGGTGGAACTGATGCTATAATACACTGTGTTTTCACGCTGTGCGTTCTCATGGACGGCGTTTATTCTCTCTCTCTCTCTCTCTCAGCGTTTCCTCCTTCTCCCCGGGAAACATCTCTCATTACATTCCTCTCGCGTGCAGCAGGTGGCACATACAGTATTTGTGTGGGCTTGTGTGTTTGTGTTTGCCTCGAGGTGTAATTGTCACCAATGTCACTTTCATCTGGGCGTGCTACTGTTCACTCTGTCTAATGCTTTGAAGATACAGAAAGAATTTAATTCCCTATTTTGCTCACAGTGACACCCCAAACGCGCCACATAAGCACGCACGGCACCCAAACACGCATTAATGACACTGAAAGGCTTCATTTGCGCCCATCTTTCAGCCCCACGGGAACAACTGTGATCCATGGAGCGTCTCTTTCCGACTGATTGTTTCGTTGCCTGGAGGACGTAACGATTACACATGCTACCACATGTCTAAGTGATTTGTTTTTGTGCATGTCAATATACTTGTGTGTCATATATGTATGAGAAAGAGCGATGGAGAGCTGCTACCGTGGTCCAAAAAGTCTGCTGCTGCTGCTGCTTCGTCGTCCATACTGTAGCTGCTTCCTGTCAAAGCATGATACATCCCCCAGAATTATTCCAGAAGGATGTGGGCGATGTAGAGAATTTCTTTTGTTATAACACAGATGTGTTTTTTTTAAAATTCTATAGTATATGCGCATTTTATATTATTTATAATCCAGCTGCCATACGTTGAGTGTTTTTTGCATGCCCGTGTGTGTTTTTTCTGCATCGCTAAGGGCAACAAATGTCCTTTATCACTGTCAAAATGCCAAATAAGTTATCAACACCTCCCCGCCTGCTGCTGTGACATCTATGCCCACACACACACACACACACACACACACACACACACACACACACACACACAGCAGGCAAACAGCATCGCTCACACACACAAAACTAGCTGAAGTAAGACTGTTTTATTAAGGCAAAAAACACACAAAACTAGCTGAAGTAAGACTGTTTTATTAAGGCAAAAAAAAGTGTTGTGTTCACACACTTCTGTGTCCGTGTTTACGGGCGTTAGAGTATGCGTGAATGCTTTTGGCATTTCTTCACTGTCCTCTGGTTTAAATGTAGATTTTCACCTTTGTGACACACAAACACTCGCTCGGCTGTATTGACTGGTGTCTCACTTCAGAAAGCCTGAGGCGGTTTCAGTGGGTTGGATTTCAAAAAAAAAAAAATCCTCTCTGGCAATTCATGATAGCTACTTTGGAGAGTGATGCGATGAATTAATTAACAGCACCAAATGAAAGAGAAATGTCCTGAGATTTTTTTTTTTAAGATGTTGTTCTGAAAGACATGGAAAATCACTCAGGGGCATAACAAATAACATGCATACAATGCAAGGATGACATTGTGTTCGCAAAGCCGAGCCGGAGCTAAAGCTTAATATTGTAGTTGTAAATATCAAGATTGACTATCGGCGCCGAAAAACCTGCAGTTTCTGCAGTGGTTTAATAAGTTCCATACTGGAAAATGACTGAGCTCTCAGAGGTTTTGTGTTTGCCTTTGTGTGTGTTTTTGTCCTCGAGTCTCATCATCCGTCAAATAACATCTAAAACGCCATCACTCTGTTGTTAGTTTTCATCCGCTGCCCTTTCTCGGTTTTTATGATTTTATTTAAAGATTTAACAGACAAATGCAGGTACATGCACATACACCATCTCCCTCTCACACACACACACACTAACTTCGGTAATGGAGGGTCTTCACTGCAGGGGATAGTAAGAATAATTAAATATTTAACCCTTCCCCATCTTGCTCTCGCACGCACATGCTCTCCTTCTTTCTTGGCAAATCTCCACCACACACAAACTGTGTGTGCTCGGAGCCACTCTCGCTGCTTCACTATATTAAGCGGTGCGGCAATTAGAGAGTATCTGTTTGTAAAATTTCACTGGCCCCAGTTGGACAATACGGTCATTAAAGTCAAGAAAATATGATAATGTGAGTAATAAAATATAAATAATGTAACATACTGTTACATGCTGTAGTGTTATACCTTGAGGTAAGCCTTGAGAGGCAGCTGGAGATCCCATGCGTCGAGCCTTTGTGTCTGAGCACAGTGCAGTTCAGACCAATCTGCATCCAACGAGAAGCTACTGGCACACTTTAGTTTAACGCTGTGTTCTCCCGGACTTCTGGCTATTGAGGTCAGCGTAGATGCTGCTAGCATCAGACACATCAGAACTCTTCATTGGCAGAGGAACAAAGAACGGCACTGAAGGCTTTTCTCGATGCTGTTGCTCTTGACTGGCTTTGGCAAGAGTTTGACCGTTCTATGGATCATTGACCTGACTGGTTGAAGTTCATCCATGATGGACAGTGATAGACAGATGGTTCATCCAATCACCTGGCCTGTATTTTTTTTTTTTTTTTTAAATGTCTGCCCTTTTCCAAACTGTTTCCAACGCCGACTTACCAGATGGTTCTTTGTAACCATCTGGCGCAGTCGGGTTACCTTGAGGTATCCTGACAAATAAAAAAAACAGTCAAGGCAAAACTGAAGAGTGCTGCAACACAGAGTGATGTTTCCTCCATGGAATTTCTCTATTGTTCATATACTGCAGGCAAAAAGCCATATCCTGTCCCATGCTTATTAACCACATTTCATAACGCCAACGTTTCTCTAACTTTACCCGTACCATTGTTAACGTGCACAGAGAAAAGTACGAAATGGTGGCATCATTGTTCCAACTGTGTGCATGTTTGTTAGTTTCTTATTCAAAAAAACACCACAGAAAAAACTCTGTGTACTCGAATACTGCCACAGCTTTTCTTTGCTCACAGAGATTAGAGTCTCCGACTGCACCATCGAGCCCAATAGCTGCTAAACCACAGAATTATATAGAATTACTTAATGCGAAAGTCAAGTTCCTCTTGATCCCCTACTTGTGCATTCCCTCTCTCTTATTCTCTTCATCCCTTCTCTTTTATGAGACCAATCAGATAGTCAGAAATTATGTTTGAGAACATGAATTATATCAAGAAAAATACAAGAATTCCCAGCCCTGATGAAGATTCATGTTCTCCAAACCAGAGCAGCGATTGACGTGTTAATCACATTCATCCCTGGTCAGGAGGTTGGTCTTGAAGTCCAGTCTAGACAAAACGCGTTGGCCCTGTCGAATCAAGTGCAAACGCAGCTTTAACCTCTGCAGTCTGAGAAACATATAAAGCTCTCTGTTTTCTGTCTGAGGCTGCACGGCACACAGAGGGATACTTTCAACATCTCCACCTTTACGTCTACAATGCAATCCCACCGAGAACGAGCTCACATCAAAAGCAGATCTTGTGTTCAGACGCGCCTCGTACACTGTGCATGCACAAAGGTTAAGATCCAGCATGTTTCATCTCATTAAACCCGTCCCCACGAAACCGCCGCTTTCCATCTTCTCTCTATTTAAAAGCATTTAAGCTGAGTATTCCTCCACTGCTTTGACAAAAACAAGGCAAATTAAATGATTTTCTTTTTTTTTTTTTTTTAGGAGCCAGAAATGAACTTTGCATGGTTATTGATTCATAAATCAACGTCTTTTGACATTTCGTAGAAGACCCTTGCCCGCTTTGAAAATTATTACTTCATTACACTATTGTATTATTGAAAGCTTTCCATCAAGTTTTTAATATCTTCTTTCATCATAAATGTACGTGTTTGATGTGAGTATCTTAATGAGTTCAAATGTACTTTGTTATTCCAGTGATGCAAAATCAATGTAATCCTCGCCTGAATATTTAGCTTGAGCTGTGAAGATTTGGAAACTACACACACACACACACACACACACACACACACAGAGCAGAGGGTATCTGTCTTCCATACATGTATAATTATCAAGCATGGTGGAGCCTAGTCTCTGTGATCATAGCAGTGATTCATTTATACGCCTCGTGTGTTTCTGCTGCGTTCGTCTGTCTGAATTTTCTCATAGCACAAAGCTGAACTATAACAACTTGTTTCACATTCATGAAAAGCGGCCTCCCTTGTAAAACAAATGGAAAAAAACACATTAGTCTCGTGTAGTGGTGTGTAACAGCAAACAAGGCAGATTCACGGTAATGACCGAAACAGCTGATAGCCGAGGTACATCTATGATTTAAATATATAGGTCAGATCGTGGCTCATTAGTCGTCTGTAGCAGGTACCTGAACTCTGCAGGGAATAGTAATAATAGAGTACATGTTTATGGATGAAACTCACTGCATGTGCCGTCTGTGTAGCTACAGCTTGGCATGGGCTGGTGTCCAACCGCTCATGCAAATGTGACATTGGTAAATTAATGACGAAGTGATCCAGCTGGGGTGGCGGTGGTAAATAAATTAGGCCTTACGAGCGAGCTTCCTAAGAGATTTCAGACTTCAGAAGGGAAAGGGAAGAAGAAAGGGACAGAGGCAGGGAGGAGCGAAAGCGATTAAGGAGGAGTGGAACGCGCCGGGAGAGATGAGCAGAAACAATTTTTGAGATTTTCTCCCCTTTTCTTTTTTTTTCAATCCACCCTTTCTAGTTTTCGCCTCACTCTTCGTCTTTTCTCCTTCTCTCTCCGTCAAACACCCTCCTTCAAACTAAACGCCGTCTGCCCCGGCCTGCACTCCAACAAGGCTGTCAGTTCTCCTTTGAGAAACCAGAGGGTGAAAAAGGGGGAGGAGGAGACAAAGAGAGGAAGCGAGAGCAAGAGAGGGAGATGGAAGATGATGGCTCTCAGAATGCAGATACAATTTCAATATTAAGATGGGATACAATTTCAATAATAGAATTCGACCTCAGATCTCTTCCTCTCTTCCGCTCTCTGAGGGAGCCTCGCTGTCAGGTTGCGTTTTCACTAGGATGGGTTAAACTCGGGGGCTAATCCATCTTGCTCCCCTGAAGACACACGCAAACAACATCATCCGACATCATGTTGCCTCTTGAACAACTCGGGAAATTCAGAAGAGGATGCCTACAACTCCGGATAGTCGCGGATCTCCCTCGTGAGAGTTGCTCCTGAATGTCTGCCAAAAGAATAAAAATCTTGGTTTGGTTGAGCACACAGTCAAGGTGACTTACACCTTCTGAAACACACACACCTACCTCTGTCTTCTGAGTACTTCCAGGATGGTTCGTGTATTTAAAAAGTGGCTTGACTCATGTGGTGATGTGCTCTTCATTTACGCTTCCTGCTCTCCATATCACTGCGGGACAGAATTCCTACTTTTTTTTACTGATGTTTCATCCAAGTTTCTCCTCTCTTGACATTCTAATTCACAGGTCTCTAGTTTTTGGACAGCTGTGCTATAACCTCATCCGCAGGTGCAAGCTGGCACTAATGGACTGAAGTGATGGAGCTAATTTGGAATAAGTTTTGTTGGAACTGTCAAGGTGCTAACCCACGTCCTGTAAAGTACAGTACAGGTTGCACGCTGGTCAAAGTGATGTTTCATCACGACTTTCTGCAGGTCATTATATCTTCCATCCCAGCTGACGCATTATGGGTAGTTCTTCTTGTTCTCATTTCTCTCAGTCTTCCATTGCACTATGCAGCCCCGGGCCTCCAACATGCAAAACACAAAACACATTAGTTGATTTTAGTACTCACGCTGATATAATTCATATCTCTTAATGAAGTAATTACACATGATTTGCCATTCTCATTTCATTTATTAATACGTTTAAATCACCGGGTAGACTCTACTTTAATTAGTCAAGTGTTTCGGCTCCACTTTATTTTATTACCTCCAGGTTTCGGCTGAAACTGTCAAACAGGTAGTGTGGGGATTGTCATGGTTATGCTTTCCCCCTTCTTCCTTTTTCTGTTTTCTCCTTCCAGTGTGTGTGTGTGGCAGAGGGCGTGGCTAAGGCCACCTGTGTCTCATCCAATAATAACTCCTGCTACAAAAACCTGGTCAAGACGGCGCTCCTGTGCCAGATTAAACCATACCTGCACTAATGTGCTGTGGCTTAGTCTTCTGAGCTCCTAGTGACTGAATAGTGTGTTTTTACTGCAGGCTATGCAGCCCCTATTGTGTTTTTTCTGATGTGGAGACTTATCCGCACTGTTCTCCAGTGTGCCTCGCTTTTGTTAAGCCAGGTGAATCCTCTGATCTGATCACTTTACCTGCAATGCCAGCCAGCCTTCAGCCACCACCTCCACCACCACTTGCCTTTTTTTGTGTGTTAATTATTGACATAAACTCAAAACTTAAAACTGTCTCAAAAAGGTTTCCCTAAACAACTTCTTTGCTCTGCTTTGTTGTCACCTATACAACACTGTAGATTATAGTCTTCGACCATCTTTAGTAGCATCAATATTACCCACTTCAAGACTCTTCCTCTTGTTAAGTAAATTATAATAATCTTGCTTCCACATCTGGGAGATCTCAACCACTGACCAGATGTTTTGTAACTGTTCATAGCTTCCACCTCCTTCCTAGAAATCATTATAACTTTTGTTTTGCAACCTCCTTACCAGTGTTTTTTTTTAGTCACTCCAGTTTTTAGTGACTTTATTTATTACCACTATAATATTTAACAATATATACATAATATTCACTGTCTAGTCTGTCCGACTTTACCTTTTTATTCGGTGTCAGAGCAACTGTTTTAAATTGTATAGCATCCTGTCAGTGTGTCTCACTTCAGTCTCTGCCATTTGGCTGACACAGGTGGCGATGCACTAGTCAGAGTTGAAATCTGTCAAGTTTTCATAACACGCCCACATCAGGAACATTGCACCCGACATTGCCATGCTGTAACACCGGAGCATTATCAGCCGATTGCACCAGTTTACCACCTTTATACCGCCGTCCGTTTTGTCTCCGTTTCGTCCTTTCATCCAACTTGTCCACTGACTCCCAAAGCAGGAGTCCAGACTTTCCCCCCTAACTGGAGCAGAAAATCCTGACTGTCTGCCTTATAGCCCTTATCCCCCCCCTCTGCTTCGCACTCTCCAACCTGCACACACGCTCTTCTTTTTTGCCCTTGCCCTTTAAGCTGAAAATAGCGCGTGTGCGTGCCTGTGTACACGAGTGCGATACAGTTTGTGTGCGTATGTATTTAAAAGTGTGTGTGTGTGTGTGTGTGTGAGTAAGAGAAAGGTAGGAAAATGAGGACATATGGCTGTGAATTCCCTGAGATCCCACCTAAAACGCTGCAGTATTCAAGGCATAAATCACCCAGATTGCTGAAACACACAGGATAACTCTGCTTCTGTTTGTGCGTCTGTGTGTGTGTGTACATGCACCTTCACATGCGTGCACATACACACCTGTGAGTATTTCCCCCCGCAAAGCACACTCCGGTCAGTGCGATGATCACACACATTAATTTGCATTTATGTGCCCGCACACTACTTTTAGGGACATTACATGGCACATGTGTGTGTTGTTGTGTTTATGTGTGTGTGTGTGTGGATGATTTGCATACCAGTGTCCCATAATAGGGCTGCTCTACAAATCCTGGCCTCTAGCTTTGGTCCACCCTACCCTCTCTTCCTCACTCTGTCTCTTTTTCAGGTTCAGCGGAGGTTCTCTAATGCTATCACTCTAACCATATGGCGGGAGCATCAGTTAAATTGCTGCTGTTTCAGCGCTGCCTGGCCTGCGTACAGATCACACACACGCACACACACACGCACAAAAGCGTGGGCACACTCACACGTGCACATCATCTGGCTGGCCCGTGTACAGATCCAAACAAAGCCATATGGCCCTTCTCTTTCTTCATTTACTCCTCATTTACTGTACGTAACCCGGGTGCAGCTGAAGGACGAGAAGAACCAGCCACACCTGTGTTAGCAGGGCCGCGTGAAGGCCGTGAAGAGGGGGATGAAGTAAAGCGATGCACGCGGGACTTTCCATTTGGTCTGGAGTCAACCTTTCCTCCCGCTGCCCACGGGCTACTTATGCTCCACCAGCAGCTACACAGGATGTATAAGTATAAGATTAAATTATAAGACTGAATTCAATTTTTAAGCAGCGCTGCAGTGAGCTGCAGATGTATTATTTCTTTCCAAATACGGCCCTATCACCATTTTTACTCATATAAAAAAAAAAGGTCACAGTTTTAACCTCAGAGGCCAGAGTTTATCCAAGAGAGGACAGTACAACAGCGCGCCTAACTGCCTTATCTAATGCCCGCGCACTTGTGTGTGCGTGCCCGTGTGCGTGCATGCATGTGTGTCTGTTTTGTGCGAACATGACTGTGGCTGTTTCCTCTCCTCCCAGCCATTAGAAGGGGCTCATATAACCTGCCTCTGGGCCTCGGAGAGACACACTCTCTATAAATACACACCACTTAAGGGCCTGAGGGGGAGTTGGTACACGCATACACACACACACACACACACACACTACACAAGCAGTAGTTCCACGATTCCCTATTAAGCCTTCAAATGGATGTTTATGTTTTTGCCTAATAGGAACAGACCTCAAAACTATAGACTATTTCGAAATTCAGCGAGGTCAGACAAACAAAACTTTATGCTGAGCAGCGAATACACTCCCCCTCCCTAATGCCCCCTCGTATTGCTTACCGTACCTGTTTCACACCGCGCTCATGTCTGATCCCATCTAGTTGATGAACTAAATGAATAAAGTGTGTCGTTCGCGGTTGGACTTTGGGGAGCGGGAGGGTGGCATTTCAGAGTTCAACATTTTGTAAATAAGGTCAGTTTTTTTTTTTTTTTTGCTCTCTTCATACATCACCGTGCGCCTTTACAACTTTCTGCTAGAAAGGAGATAAAACTGTGGAACAGATGTCCCTGTTGTCCTTCTGCTCCTGCCTGTGTGTGTCGGTGTGTGTGTGTGTGCATGCTCATGCTTGTGTGTGTGTGTGTGTGTGTGTGTGTGTGCGTGCACAAGTGTACAAAACCTTGCCATTAGTATTTTTAGTCTTTTAGCACCTTGTTTTGGCAGCATGTTCACTACTTTTATCTAGTAGCTCGGTAATGGGCCAGAGCCAACGGTACACACATGCACCTACACACACACTACACAAATATAAACCACTATTGCAGACACACATGAGCAAACACACACACACACACACATCTGCATACACACTTTAAAGTTGAGTCCTTCCTCATGTCGATGGTCTTCAGAGATACGGCGTCCTCTCTTCACCTGGCCCCGGGCATCACAGCCCCATTTCTGCATCAGAATGTCAAGCTTGTTCAGTTTTTTTTTTTTCTCTCTCTCTCTCTGCCCATTTAGTGCATCCCAGTAGAGTTTCTGTCTGCTGGTATGTCTGTCTGATTCTGTTTGTCCATCTCATCAAAGCCCGCTTTTCCTAATAGAAGCACCATCTGTCTCTCCGTTCAAACTGTCTGTCCATCTGTTTGTCTGCGCATATGCATGCCTGTCTCTCGCTCTCTCTCTCTCTCTGGGCCTGTCTGTCTCTCTCTCTCTGTCTTTCTCTTCAGTTACCGTATCAATCTTGTTGTTAATTCATCACATAGTCCATCCGCCGATTTTCCCCATCAATCTATCCATCTGTTTATCCATCTATGTGCGTGCAAGAGAGAGACAGTTAAGAGGTACGTGGTATCGAAATGCATTTTTTTTGCATCCGCGTACCAGAATGCGTCTTGTTTTGTAGTTATAGACGCGACTAAAACATTTCGACTTTGTCTGTGGAAACGTGAATCACAAGTCATTACATTACCGAATAGCTAATGTGGTTGGAAACGTGTGGATGGCTGTGGAAGTAAAATCCATAAAATGTTATATTAGATTCATTTATTTGGAAATTAGATGAATCTATAAATACACTCGTTGGGATGCTGGGTCATTGCTGCTGCAGACCAAATGATCCAGAGAGTAATATGAAGTATTTGCATTAAAAGAATATTGAGAGTACAACAAATAACTGAATGAAGATAAATGCACCTGCAGATAGCAGACCTGCAAACGTTAGGGAGATTAACAGCATATGTTGAGTACCCACAATAATGCATCACTGGTTCTCTATTAGATTTTCTAAGTAGATGTTCTGGTGTGAATCACTAGCTGTTAACGTAGCCATACAGACAGAAGGCCAATATAGAAAATGTAGAAGTAAAAGATATAAGTGGAATGAAAGAATACAGCATTATTTACTGAAAAACAAGACAGGTGAGATACACTGAGTGACCAAAAAACAGCAAACCATGCTGTTCACTACACTACTGTGTACCTGTTTCAGTCTGAGTGCTGAGCGGTCGAGCGTTCACGGCCGCTCCCTCTCTCCCCGCTCTGTGAACACAGCTGTCAACCCGCAGCCACAGCCTCAACGAGCACAGAGCTGTATTAGAAACTCTCCTCAAGAGGAAGGAGAGTGGCCCCGGTCCAAAAAAAATTCAAGAGGTTTATCACGAGGCTGGTTTGCAAAATGAATTTTGTAAATTTCACCAAATCCGGCACGTTGGTTTCTAAATTGGCCGACACCGGCGGGTTTTCAAGGATGGCCTCACCGCATCGCCTTGAAATGTTCGCATGTTTGATGAACGTGCGTCAGTCAGTCTCTTTTGAGTTTGGGAAGGTTTATGTGATTTCTGAAAACCAGAGAACTTTACAACAGACACAACATCGATGGCACAGCCTTCTTGGCACATTTTCATTCTGTTCATCTCTGAAAACAAAGACCTCTGTCATAGAACCACAGAAAAATGTACTCTGATTCAAGAGGATTAATATTTGTACATTTGAATTTAATAAAACACCCACCCAACGAGCAAAGGAAACTAAGCTATGGGGCATCAACCTTTACAGCAAATTGTAAATGGAAAGACATTAGCTGTAGTAAGGTGATGCAGAAAATACTTCACACCGGATTTAACTAAACTTGTACCATATGCTCTTAGTACCTTTCTCCCCAGCATCACACCAAAAGCATGCACACATCTTAGCGATGCATGTGGGGATTTGTAGTTTTCTGTGGGAGCTCTCCTGAGAGGGTTCGTACACACATATACACATTCACATAAACTCGTACGTAGACGCATAGAAATAAGTTTTACGTTATAACATGTTTGCCATCTGTATCGACTAATCTACATATACATTACAATACATTTGTTTTGTAATTTGACTGCAAGTTAAATGTTCAGTATTGTGTAACATCAGGAAAAAATATAATAGTACCTCTTTAGTAAATGTCAAACAATTTAAGAGAACAAAATGTCCTGAGATGTAGGAATAAACGAATAAAATATGACTGCAGATTCGACCTTGGAATTCAAATTTAAAGTTAAAACCTCATTAAAACTCGAAACAAAACTGCTACTGTACGTTCAGCTATGCACCATTCAACACAGACCTAGGAAGGAAGCTTGGACACAGTACATGGTGCCGTAATCAGACACATGGAGAAATATATTTTTACATTGTCTGTAGAGTTACAGTACATGCATATGCTATGTGCATGAACGCAGGTCAGAAATATTCAAGCACAGCAGCATTGCAGAGGGAACAGAAACAACAATAGCCCAGAGCAGTTCGTTGAGACAGTGCAATACAACCAGGCAGCATTAATTCATTTTCCATAGCTGCTTACTCACTTTCAGGGTCACAGGGGTGCTTGAGCCGATCCTACGGAAAAGGCAGAAAAACCACTAATGTATAAACAGACAAACAAATTCAAACCTGAGGGCAATTTTAAATCTTCACTTCACCGGATTTGGATGCGGCGGCGGCGGAGGGGAAACCAGCACAAACACGGGAAGAACATGCAAAGTTTTACACTAAAGCGGCTGAGATTTAAAACCCCGGCTTTGAGCTGTGATCATTAACCGCTGAGCCGCAGAGCTCGGTCCCACGTTATCCCCTTCTTTTTAAGACAACTTAGACGAGGTCAGCTGTGGCAGGAATGGGTGAGCATTGGAACAGAAAGTCTGCGCTGACAGGCACACCTCGAGGTGCACCTCGGGGTTTGGCACAGAGGTTTAAGGTGCTGTGAAGCTCAAACAGCACAGTTTAGAGATGTCGGCAGAGTGATTTCCTCCAGGTAGATACACAGCAACCGGTACATAGCTCTTAGGCTTCCTGTGTGACAAAATGGAAAGATTTAACAGCGCTTTGTGTGTGTGTGTGTGTGTGTGTGTGTGTGCACGTCTGTGTAACTCCGCGTGCATGTGCTGGTGTATCTAATCCTCTAGTTTATCCATCCAGTTCAACAGATGTTAGAGTTTGAAATCCAGCCTGGAATCATTAGCAGTAATTTACCTCATAATTACAACCTGATTACTCACAAACACTCCCGTGCACAAAAACCGACGCGCACAGGGTAACACTTTACAATGCAGTGCACAAAATGGTGAGTTACTAAGGAACGAGCGAGGGATGCATCAGGAGGGTAGTAGAATAAATGAGTATATGTAGATGATGATGAGAGAACAGACTGGGAGATCCTAATGAATCATCAGATAATGATACATTCATAAATATCTGTGATTGGACGTACTTCTTTACTTCTTTAAGAGTAAGTAATTCCTGACTAACTCCGAACTTAATCATTCACTCATTAAGTAGTCACAATCATTATTTAATCATTACTTTTTTTTTTTTTGCCAAAGTAAAGTGTTGTATTGCACTGATTAACTAGTCCTTCATTACTTTATAATGATGACAATTAAGAGTTTTGCACGATTACTTCAACTTAACAATCAGTTCCAGAGACAGCAGAATTTCCCAAAGGCACCATAACATGTATTCATATTAACATCGAGTAACGATGATACCTGTGTAACAAAGCACGGAGCAGTTTGGAACTCCACAGTCCAGTCCAACCGCAACAAAGATGGACAGACAAGCTTTCTTTGTTCATGGAGGCCAGCAGGAACGAAGCGTCCAGCATCTCTGGACCGAACTTTAAATGTTTACAGAACTAAGTAGTGCAGAATTCTTTTCTCAATGTTCAGAGACGATGTCGAGGCCACACACAAGTTGTTCTAACGTGTTCGTTTACAATCAGGAACACAGCAGCACGTTTGCATTGAATTAACCTGAATTAATCTAGAAGAAGAAGAAGAAGATATACTTTATTAATCCCTCAATGGGGAAATTCTTTTTTCACTCTATTTTATTTTGACATGCATTTTAACCCAGACACACACATGCAGTACAAGGTACAAGGGCTCATAGACATGCAATTGTGGAGAGAGATGGTGGAGTGATGGGCAGCCCCCCTGAGAAGCGCCCAGCGAGCGGTTGTGGGGGATCAGTGCTTTGCTCAAGGGCACCTCGGCAGTGCCCAGGAGGTGAACTGGCACCTCTCCAGCTACCAGTCCACCTTCCTTATTTTTGGTCCATGTGGGACTTGAACCGGCCACCCTCCGGTTCCCAAGCCAAGTCCCAATGGACTGAGCCCCCCTCGAAGTGCCGTCTTTCTTTAAAAAGGAGGAAGGACTGACTGATTTAGTATTACTGATGGAGAATAAGCTTTAACCAAGAAGTATCATGGCAATACTTTAAAAAGTAAGTAACAAAGAGTTAATCCTCTAACTTTTATGATTCCTTGCACATGTTCCCACTGTACATCTACGGTTTCAGCACTTTGGCTGCTAATGATCTGACAGCAAACAGAGAGCGAGACACTTTAAAAGGCACAGCTGCCTTCAGGTACATCATGTTTCAACATGCTTCCAGTTAATTAGGTCAATGCTTACTTAGTTAATTCCACGACGTAAAGGCGCTGAGCCGCACGTGGGGCGTCGTCGCGACTGTAGATTCGGACACCTTCGATAGTACGCGGCTACAGGAAGAAGGAAAGACGCAGAAACAGTCTGAATTTGTTTTGTTTTAAATGAATCGGAGAAATCCAATAACTAACTGACTCATTACTTAAACTGCAAAACTAACATGCCCAATCAATACGCCATCATCACGTTGACTTTGGGAGACACAAACGGGTTAAATAATCATGGAAGTAATGAAGGACTACTTAGTAACGACTCGGTAACTTTACTTGTGGCCGCAGTGAGAGAGACTAATGATTAAGTACTGGGTAATTAATGAGTCGTTACTAGTCTTGTGCCTCTGTGACTGATTCCGAGTTAATGATGAACTGCTCGCGAGGAGAGTGGTCAGTGTGTGTGTCGTATTAGAGTTCCCTGAATAAATCGTTACCTGCTGATTAATTAATATAGTATCTCCCGCTCTGTTTTCTAGTACGCCATCATTATTTAACCTCGATTTACAGGAACTATTATTAATGATTAATCAATGAGCGTTATGTCATTTTTTTAAGGACCTACTCCCCAATTCTTTTGTGCCGTAGCGAGGCGGAGCTGCTGCTGCTGCTGCGGCACAAGAGCCTGTGGGATGGAGACTGAATTTTGGAGTTTTTTGAAATCGTGCTCTTGCTCTCTCTACCTTTTTGTCTCTTGTGTGTGTGTGTGTGTGTGTGTGTGTGTGTGTGTGTGTGTGTGTGCGCGCGCACATGTGTTTTTTTTTTCTTTAGACAAGTGGTGATCCATTACACTGTCAGCTCTTTCCCATGATGCTTAACAGCAACAGGAACATTGTGTCTGGTGAAAATGACTTCATCCTCTTGGAAGACAATACCACCTCATTCCTTTATTTCCCTCAGACTGCCTCTTTCTCCACTGATCCCTCATTCTGCCTCTTACAGTCTATACCGTACCGAATTCCCCACGTCTCTATCAGTCCGTCCCTCTACCTCTCTGCATCACTTGTCTTCTTATTTTCCACCTGCGACTCATTTTTTCACCTGTGCTTCTCTCTCTCTCTTCTCTCTGTCTGCCTTAAATATATTCTGTGTCTTTTTGTCTTAGACTCTATGGCGATATGGTTCTTGAGTGAGGGCTGATGGAGCTATAGCAGCCTCCCTTGCTTGTACAAAATCGTAACGTGACACACAGACGCTGAATTCTCAGTTTCACTTCTCTCTCTCATGCACACACACACACACAGCAAGAAAACATTTATTTTGATATGGTGGAGTGATTAGCATCTCACTCTACCAAGCCCCAGGCGGACTGACCTTGGTTGTCCGTTTTCATGCAAAGTGAATACAGTAGGTGTCGAGTTTTACAGACAGCATTAACTGTTAGTAGTTTGCTGTTGTAGTAATCTGACACAATTCTTTCTATTCTTGCATTTACCAGAATAAAATCTATTTTCCAGTACACTGTGTATCGTCTGTGTGAGTGATTCAATTGATTTTTCTTTCAAAATATCAGAACCAAATATACCCCAAAAGACTCCATCGGCGGTATTTTATCATGCGTTTAGCCGAATAACAAGTGCAATCGGTGTACTAATCTTGTTGCATTAAGACCATATCCAAACGCACTTGTAATTTTAATTTTCAAGTCTATGCGTGGTGTGAACATTGCAGAGAAGTCATTATGCGGTCCCTGCTGCAACACATTCCTCCCAGCCTTTATCTATTTCATTCTCGTTACAACGCAAGAGAGAATATTTTTTTAAAGGTTTCTGAAAACTTGCAGTCGTTGCTTTTTAATGGTACGGTCCATTTTTAATGAAAATATCAGGAGGGTAAACCAGCAAGCTGTTGATAAATCATGCAGGGATGACTTAATCTCTCACAAAACATGTTTGTTATCCGAAAAATCGAAGCAGCGACACTGTGTTCTCAGCTTTTAAAAAATATATATGTAGGACTCCCTTAATCTTTCTGTCTGACAGCTTGTTTGGAACAGTGATGTAACCTGTCTTTTGTTCGGCAATCACTCCCTAAATGTTCATTTACTGAGGATTAAAACTTCAATTCGGTCTAATAACTGTGATAAGGGGAGACACTGTCAGGACGTGATGTCAACATGCTCGAAAATTGGCACTTGAGCGTTTTAAATTGGGACATCTAATCACCCGAGTGTCCCAAATCTTGAAGGGGTGCATGGTCCCATGGGAGTCTAGATATATATGATCTACATTTTCTTTTTTTAAGTCTAGTTAAAAGTCTTGCTGCTGCCTTTTGAATGAGCTGTATGACAGGGAGCGTTAACAGCCGAGGCAAGAAAAGCAGGAATTACTGTTATCTCCATGTGAGGGGGATAAAGCATGAATATCTTAAGGATGAGAAAGACTTTCTCCTTGGAGGAGCTCGCCGTTGATAAAACAGGGCGAACAATCCTCGGTACTTGACCTTTTTTAAACTTAAACTCTGCTCAAAAATAGCAGCGCGTTAATAGTTTTTTTTTTACGTGTTCGCACCTTTTTCCTGATGTCAGACAGACACTTCTGCAGAGAGGTGACATTGTCGAAATGACGGCATCGACGGTGTTTCTGCCTCGTTATTCTCAGGTTATAAATGTTGTTTTTGATGAGTATTTTTTTGCACAATCATCCGTGTGAAATTAACTCCAATGAGGATTTGATTGGTGTTTTCGAATGCTAGTGGAAACGCCAAATTATCCGCCGATGCCCTCAGAATATTTGTGTTCTTTTGTGGCTTAATTTCCCAAATAAATATCAGCACCTTTCCTTGCGATGCCTCATTTACATGCTACTCATTGTGTTTCATTCCGCCGCCCTCCCTCCTCGCACTGTGCCAGGTGTGCACGTCACTGCACAAACGCGCATCTCGAGTTGATGTAAATGCCAACATGTCGCGGCGTGCAGTCTGACTGACGTGGAGAGTTACCTGTTGAAGGCCTTGTGGTAGGTGAATAATAAAAGAAATGGAATGTGACTTGTAATTACTGTCGAGTGAAACGTGCACCAATGACATGAGCTGAATAGGTGAAATCATTATGGATTATAGCTTTCACTTAGATCCCAAACCTCAAGAGAAGTTGATTTAAATTATCCATTTCCACGGTGAAATTGAACTTTAAAGAGTCATTACAATCAGACCGGAGCCTCGGCTGATATCGGAACAGACGCGCCTTTTATCTTTTGCTACACAGAAGAGGAAGAGGGGGGGGATGCATTGACTTGCAGTGAATGAGCTGTAACACATGTTCATGCTTCATATGAATCTTCATCTTTTGAAATTATACATTTTGTTCCCGTTCCAAGAACTCAGAGATGTGCCAAGTTTGTGGTCGCATATGTGTGCGTGTGTGTGCGTTCCATACATGTGTGCACACACATGTGCAACAGTCTCCTCTCTCTACAGTATTTTCCCACACAATGACAGCCCATTCAAATCCAATTAAAGCGACACAGAGGGCTCCGCAGCATCATTCATTCATCTGTCACTCATACTGTCCCCCCCTGTCTATCTCTCTCTCCTCCCTCTGTTGCCCGTGGATGGCTGGGTGGTAACTGGGTGGGTGAGCTCCATCACCTCCTCGTTTTTTTATCGCTCTGTCTCTCCCTTTCGTACTTTGTGTCGTGAGCTGAGAGCGCAGGGTGAACGTGTCTTACCTGGCGTGATGTCAAGATGTTTATTTGGATAGAAGGGAATGTGCTGTGATTGTGTGTTTGGATTTCTGCTCATCCAGTAATGTCATGTCATTTTAAGCCGTATGTCAAGACTTAATTAAAGGTTTGCCACAATGTAGCTGCAAAAAGACTACGAGGGCAAGTAAAGTGTTTATTAATGTACTTCCTCATATGAGGCCTTTACTTAGATATAAAGAATTAATGAATGAATGCACAATATATAGATGAATTCATATATAATAACATTTTTATTAGTTATAAACAGTGACTACAGGGTGCTTTTAGAGATACTTTATTTTATTAATCTGTTTTTTATTTTACATGCATTTTTAACCTAGAACACACACACACACACACACACACATGCAGTCCAAGGGCTCATAGACATGCAATGTGGAGAGAGATGGTGGAGTGATGGGGAGGAGCGCCCTGCGAGCAGTTGGGGGGGTTCAGTGCCTTGCTCAAGGGCACCATGGCAGTGCCCAGGAGGTGACCTGGCACCTCTCCAGCTACCAGTCCACCTTCCATATTTTTGGTCCATGTTGGACTTGAACCGACCACCCACCGGTTCCCAAGCCAAGTCCCTATGGACTGAGCTACTGCCACCCCACAATTAAAACTGCTGAACATGATGTAAGTGATAAACATTTACACGAAACACCTCTGAAGTGCAGCAGTTGATGTTTTACACTGCAAATTAAAATATACACATCTTATGATTGGTTATTCATAAACAAAAAGAAATCCAGAACTGCTGATGTAAAACCACAAAACATTTCTTTAATCGTCATGTAGGAACCATCGATGGCGAGTTTGATGGTGTGTCTCCATGCTGCTCTGCATGTTATAACAGAGACCCAGCTGCTAATCCAGGGACCTACCGCTCTCTGAGAGACAAAGCTAACATGGCACTGACAGGGTGTCCCTTTTGGCAGAGTCCGAAGCGATCCCTTTCCAAGACCGACAAAACACTATCGCCACAAAACAGGAGAGCGCCCCACTGCCAAATGTCACCCCTCTCTTGGAAAAACAAACCTCTTCAAGAGCCATAACCACAACATCCATTAGGGTTAGGTGCAGTGCATCAGCAGGATGGACTCTAACTGGGCGACAGTGACGATGAAGCAAACGATGTGTTGTCGGAAGCAGCTCCAGTGAAGCCACGAGCTTTGCATGAAGCAAAGAAGTGATTAAACCTGATGCAACCCTTAAATAATAAAATCATTTTGCTCTTAGGTGTTGCAGATATTATAGCGCCATGTAAGCTGTAACAGACGGAACCATGAGGTGTGATCGCAAGGTCTGTTTCAACAACAAGTGCACACAGTAGTAACATATTTGTGCATGTTTTTTTTGGGGTGAAATGTGTGTAAGTTTGTGGTCTGGGTGAATTGTGAATGTTACTGCTCTTGTAAAGTGTTTTTTTTTTAGTAATGTGTGTGCTTGAAATTGTTCATAGAGTCCTGGCGAGCACATCCCAGGTGCTATTCGATTGGGTAGTATATTTTAAAAAATGTATACTATTTTATTGTTTCTAACTGAAGGTATGGTTCCTCCTTACTTGCCCTTTGTTTTATTACAGCTAACGCTTATTAAATGCAGCTATGAGTACCTGGTAACTTCCATTGCTGACATGCATTTCTCTACATTACAAGCAGGTTAGCACTGAATATATGTGAACAGCTACTGTGCTCGAACATGCTTCAAATGTGCATCAGGCGTGATTTGTGTACGTTACCTTCAGACTGCTTGGTAAGTGCTTATTTCATGGAGTGCGTTTTGACTGTTGGGTTGATAAAAGTGCGTGTGTGTGTATGAGAGAGGGAGAGAGGAAGTGTGTGTGTGCGTGTGTGTGTGTGTGTGTGTGTGTGTGTGTGTGTGTGTGTGTGTGTGCTAGAGGGGCACTGCAGGGAGCACTGTTTCCATTAATGTCTGTGCTAAGATGCAACTCAGCTTTCTGAATTATGTAAATGAGGTGCTGTAAATTCATGACAGAATCAATGGCTTTCATTTTTATCAAATCAATCAGGCCTCCATCAGTCCGCACTACTGTAGGACCCACACACAATCTCTCACATACACCCACACACACACGCACACACACACCGGCCGACACAAACACACCGCAAGGCCTTATATTAATCCTGCCAAGACAGGCCTTAGAATAATGAGTTTTGGAATGATGTGTATACAGTCATAAATATAATTTTTGCTTTTAACCATCAGCTGATTCATGATAATGTGCGTGCGTGTGTGTGTGTGTGTGTGTGTGTGTGTGTGTGTGTGTGTCTGTGTGCTGAACAGAGAGAGTGTGTGCGAGCAGTTGTGGGACTTTTGTGATGAGTCAACTATTGGGAAGTTACCAAATGGATCTCAGCCTGATAAACTATAAGTCATTGAAGATGAAGGGTCTGGACATTTTACTACGGCGCTGCATTTATACTCACACTCTGTTTCCACCTTCAACATTTGCGAAGCTACATCCTGATGTGCACACTGTGTACACATCCTGCTAAATGTGTAAACTCAAAAGCGCTCTTCTGGGTTTTTACTTCTGTCTGCCAACTTGGCAACTGCCGAAGCCAGAAAATTTCGGCAAACAGTAGGGGAGCCTGAATGGAGCTGAAGAGGGATTATAGAGCAGGAGATACAGGTTAAAACACCTCTCAATGCCCTGACATGCAGCACATTAGACGTTTTTTAAGATGCTGTGTACCTAACGGATCAGGCTTGTAATTCATTCACAATGAACATGAGCCCGCTCGTCCGTGTTGACAGAAGACAGATCCTTTAGAGAAGGCGAGCTGTACGGTTATTGTTAGATCAGCCTGAGACGTGACAACAGCCCACCTGTGTGAAAAGAAAATAGAAGCAGAAGTTTAGATCTTCAAGTGCAGACATGTCACTGTCACCTCCTACTTATGCCATATTTCTGTCTTGAAAAGAATGAATTCACCATGGCACCTTGTTGTGTCACACACCTCCAGGGGATATTAAAAACCGATATAGAAATAATTCAGAATGAGGCTATAAAAACTATGAATGTTTTAAAGTTTTATAAATGGATCCTTCATTTTCCTTCGCACACATTGATGAACTGGGGACAATGTTAAGCTTAACTTTCTGATTATTCATCACCAAAGTTAGAACTTTCTTAAATTATCTTTCAGCTCCTACATCTGTGATGATTTTTCTCTGGATAAACAACATCTAGTTCGGACTCTTTCTTCCCAGTGTCCAGCGAGAACATTGCGGAGGCCAGAAGAATTGTGATTACTCTAATCTTCAAAGCTCTTCGTACATGCAAAACTACAAAAACCCGCCATGTCAAATCATCCACTTCTACCGTCATTGTGCTTTCCTGTTTGGGCGTACGACAAGCATCTACCCCTCGCGAGCTCGCTTCTGTGCCACCACGTCCCATTCTTCTCCCAAGTCACATCAATATCACATTCCCACTTCCTTCCCATATCAGATAAAGTCTAGTCGGGGGTTTTTCAGCGCAACCTTCATCTGCCATTGAAGGCTCACTTCACTTGTCTGCCTTATCATGTTACACAAGCATTGCATTTCACCGTACCTTACCTCATATCCTTCTCAATTTTTATGTCAGTCGCAACATCAAACTTTTCCGTCAAACTTTTGAAGCCGCGTCTATTTTTAAGATTCTGTGAAGAATCGTCTGCGCCGCTCGTCAGCCGTAATGTTAAGCATGCGGATCTGTTTGTCACGTCTCTGTCGACACAGCGGAGGCGTCCGGCAAAAAAAAAAAAGGTCCAACCAACTTTGCAATGCATTGTCACCCGGCAAAGAGTTGCATTAGCCGGTAAAATAAACTTGATGGATTCATTTGTGAAAGCCAAATTTCTGCTTTGTGAAACAGCTGCTGCTGTGATCTTTTTCCTGTCTGTATCACAAACCTCTGTGCAGCGTTTGGCTTCTGATAAACCTTTAAACACATTAATCTGTTACTCCAACTGGACTTCCTGGATTGTATTTCATTGGGAGATTAAACTACACTCCTCCAACAACGCTGGCCTGAGTTAATGCAGGCTTGTTCTGGTATGACTCCTAAGGGTTGCAGCTAATTGGCTTGAAACATTATCTGGCTCATTGGTCCGGGGATATGATTTTCATTTCAGATGTGAGTAAGTACCAGGATACAGTCCCGGACCGGAGTCCAGATGATGGAACTTCAGGTCACTGAGCTTGAATTCAGTGTTTAAGCAAGTGTGAAGTAATTGTGGTGGATAGTGTTGAAACTGTATCTCCAGAGTCTCTGTGGGACACCTTTGGCTCAGTAGGCATAGCGGTTTGTTGCCAAATGCATGTGTGTGTGTGTGTGATTGGAGTTAATTCCTATATAAATGCAGATTATTTACTGATGATAAAACAAATCTGAAAACAAATGAGTCATCAGGCTTTTTATTCACAATTCATAAACAGCCATTTTGTTGCCACTCCATTATTTTTTTTTATTATTCATCCTTCTTGGCTGCGTTATGTTTGTGGCAGGAAGCGCAGACTTGCACTTCCTCCCCACAGGTAAGGGGGAGGAGTTAGGAAATCATTAAGAGCACCTGTGAGATGGGGGAGGGGGGCGGTCTTTTCAAACAACAGGCCACATGGAGGAGAATAGGAAGAAGCGAGTGTGAGCAGGAGAAATCCCCCAAATATATAAGCTGGAAAGGAAATATACAAGCACAACAGGACCAGAAAGCAACCCTGGATTGTGTGGAAAAGGCAAACTTCTCGTCTTTGACGCGGCACTAGGAGCTGTAGCTGGTCTGGGCTTACAACATACAGCTAAGTGGTATCTGCCTGTCTCTCTCCAGGCTTCTTCTCCCCTCTCAGGATTGTTTCGACCTTCCCCTGGTCCCACATCCCACACATACACACACTCTCACACTACTTGGGATGCTCAAATGAACTGCATGAACTTATTTTTATTATTGTTTTTATTAAGTGATCCGTTCTCCAGTGATGTTTTATGGTGAATGCGATTTTTGTTCTTTGATTCTTTGACACCTAAATTTAATTTGTTATTGTTGGTAAAACCCCTTGATTTATTGCTTGAAATTTATTTGTGAAGAGGTTTATCTTTTTTGTTTGGGATTAACAGATTGATTAAATAACCTTTCCTTTACAGATATTTTGGTGACCAGAATTTATTTTGTAGCTGGGGCTATATTGTTGTTAACCAGATACTTTTAAATTTACTCATTATCCTTTTGTATTTAAAGAGTGACAGGTTGATTTATGCTCCTGTCTGTCGCCCAACTTATGCTATATGAGTATCTGTTTTCAGCCCTATGCTACATGTTGACTTGTTTCCCCACAAGACTAAAATAGACAAAGAATTTGATATTGATTCATGGGCGTAAAACCTGGATAACTGCTGACACGAATGACCATAAATAGCATTGAATAAACAAATAAATGTGTAAATAATTTAAATAGAAATCTAAATATTTGATAATATCATGAAGTGAGGAATTCCCCGCATCATCAAATGCAACTGGGAGTTGCAATGCAAAGGATACAGTAGAATGAAGGTAGCTGCTGCATTATTCATTCATCAGATATAATATTTGCAGATATATCGAGATGCTCGTGTGTCTGCCTCATTAAGCACATCATTTAGGTTGCTATTTTTTTTCCCCGCATCATGTAGGTCAGCAAATGTAAAAAATTTACAGCAATGTGAAGCATGCTTGCATCTTAACTATTGGAGCTAAAAAAAAAAACTGCTTACTTTTTGTTTCCAAAGCTTTAAACCATAAATCATATTCTGCTCACTTGTCATCGTTGGACTTTCTGTTTAGATGTTGTTTTTTAGTTAAGCTGCTGAAATTCTGTGTTTATGTATTCATAAAATAACTAATTGGTTGTCTGTGTATGCGACATTGCACTCGTTTGTGTGTAAAAGTGCGTCTGTTTGAGTGCATGTGAGTGAGTGAGTGAGTGGGTGGGCGTGGGCATTTTGCTTTTACTTGCTCGGCGTATAGGTGTGTGTGTGTGTCTGCAAGTGTGAGAGAGTGCTGTTTGGGTGCAATCATTTCCTGTCTTCTGGTTTAGAGAAGATGTTGGCATGACAACATGACACTTGGGAAGGGTTGGAGGGTAGACATAGAGGGAAAAGAGGAAAACAGTGCTGTCTCTAACTCCCATAAATAGACAACTGGAGGTTTTTTGAGCCAGCTTTGAGAGAGAACTTCATGCTTGGATGTTGTTTGTGAGCGTACTTCAGATCTCGACTTGCAACTCAACCTAAAAATATTTACGGAATAAAGAAAACAAGGATAGTATATAGTATATACTTTATATTTAAATGTATGTTTACTCAAATAACAAAAGAAAGAGGAAACTAACAAGATAAAATAAAATAAACTCTGATGTCTGTACCGGTCACATGTCTTTGTGACTTAACAAATACGCAATCTATATATATATCTATATATATTAATAATTATATATATATATATATTGTCTGTCTCCTTATTTATGAGGGCCTAGGCCAAGATCAGCAGTCATTGTGAGACATTAAAGTCATTCAATATGGCTGGCATATTGATCCTGTCTATCTGTCATTCACTCATATAATATTCATGAGGAGGCAGCGTACTTCATTCCCTCCCATAACCACAGATACCAGCGCAGATACGCTTTAACACTGCGGTGTGACTTTACTGCTATTTCCGGCACTTTTCCTGAAAACTTTGTCCCATTAGCTCAAACACTGCCGCGTCTGTTGTATCCGAGTCTATAAATGTTTCACATTGTGAAAATATCTACCACTGGAAGCGAGGAAAGCGACCTGTTAGACCGCCTGTGTGTTGTCTGTCATGCTTTGCATCCACTCGAGGATAATAGTGGTAGGAAGAAAGATATCACTGTTTATGATACAGCATTGAAAAAAAAATCCACATCAAAAACGAGGAGATAACGTGATAAATGAAAAGGAATATACAGTGCTAAATAGAGGAGGAAGGAATAAAACGGAGGATGTTAACACCTGAATTATTAATCAAGATAATTCAACTCCCAATGACAAGAATATCTATCTCTGCGCCGTGCACACACACATTAACACATCCACAAATACACAACCGTGCCCGTGTACGCACACGCACTCGCATATGCACAAGACACTTTTATCTTGCCTACTTGACAGTTATCTCTTTAAAATGGGTCAAGACAAAATGAAAATCGAGAAACTTCTCATTGCGTGAAAGAGATAGACAAGGAGAGAGACTCACAGGGGAGGGGAGAGAGATAGGTTGCGGCTGGAGGGAGGGAGGGCGGCAGGAAGGGAGGAGGGGGAGAGTTGTTTGATAAGAAAAGTTCCCTTCAAAACTCGTGAGACTTTAAAAGGGACAATCTAATACAAATTTAGGGGTTTTTTTTTTGGTCTTGTTTTAAAGATTTTGCACGTGTGGGCAGCTGCTCGCCTTATTCTTTAAGAAGTTTTCTACACCGAGTTCTCTTTCCTCTCTGTTACCAAGACAACAGACATATAGAACTAATGTGATGTGCAGCTCCAATTTGCCCCCGGCTTCTTTTTCTCCTAGGTCAAAAGGTCTCCGAGTATCCAGTGTAATATTATTATATGGCTAACGAGTCACTAACTTTTTAAATAAAAAAAAAATCCTAACTGCTGTTTGTGCGACAGGAGAGGGAGAAAGCAAGAGAGGAAGCAGATCTCGGCGTTCGTCTCGCGGAGGCCACATTTCTGTATTTGCGTGTGATTTTCCTTTCTAATTGGCGTGTTAATCGAGTTGAACGAATGCCAATCAAAGCCGTTTAATAATCACAAGCTGCTATATGTTAACACAGATATTAACATTTATTATGGCGTCAAGCAAACATGCCTCAAAGCCATTCAATAATGTACCAAGCGTTGTTGTTTTTTTTGTTTTTTTCGCTGTGGATGCTCCTTCTCAGTGCCCCCCCCCCTCCCACACCCACATCGCCATTGGCTTTATAATAATTACATTTAACTTATTCAGAGGTCTAAATCAAATCAGGCTTGACATAACTGCATCACAATGAGAAGTGACAAAGCATGACACTTTATCAAAAACGTGGCCGTATTGAACTATAAAGCTTCTGCACACTTTGTCGAGGTAAAAACTTGAATCAAATTGTATTAATTGTATCCAGACATAAGCAGATGAAGGTCATGTAAGACCAAAAAGCATGATGATATTCCTTTTGGTAGTGCAAAAGCTGTGCCTTTCATACCGTGTTCCCGGCGTGCTTTGTCAGTCGTCTTGTGTCTGTTTGGTTTCCCTATAGATGGCTATTTTTACTTGCTGCCTATGAAACAGGTGTCTGGCTGTGTCATATGATGCAGCTGTATCCTCCAAATGTATCACTCTGTCAGGCTTGACTTGTGGCTGAAGGATAAGAGATGCAGTGATGGAGGAGAACCACAAACAGATTGTCAGCAATACTCTAAACAGATGCAGCAGTGTATCTATATGCAGTCCACACACAATAAAATGCAAACCATACATGTGAGGTTGTAGCATCATGTCATTTTTCTGATCTGTGCGTCAAACACGTTCTTTAATTTGGATAAATTAATACTATCTTTTTATAACGACTTAAAGGCATGAGCAGAGCAATGAGCCACAAAGTAAGATTAATGAGTTAGGGAGGTATGTTGAGCCCTAAAGACAGTTTTCAGTGTCGTGGAAGTAGCTCTCTTTAACCTGGCTGGATCGTCATGGTAACTCAGACTGCACACCTAACCTGCCTCTATGAGCCCCTTCACTTCTTCTATGAGTCATGCCGATTCTCAGTTTGTATCCAAACTTGTTGAGTCGTGTGTAGCGCAAACCGCACGTGTTGCGTTGCCGTGGGAACCTATACATTCAGGGGGTGATGCGGAAAATGCGTGCTTACTACGCACCGTTTCGTAAGCCCATTGTACACTGCTGGTTTTACAACTAATAGAATACAGATCAGAAAACTTGTTAGTCGATTGGTACTTAGGCTATCACAGAGGATGTTGATTTGATTGTGATGCGTATCTTTCCTTATTGGATAGTGTCAGATGTAATTTTCATAATTATTTCATATTCCTAATAGCTCTCCATTTTAACGACCTGTTCCTCTCGTTTGAAGTGGTAGAAGACTCAAACTACGTGTCGAAAAAGTGCACAGGAGTGCACAGTTGAAGCCAGTTATCTCTGACTGGGGGTTTAAGGTTTTGAAAGCCTGGCTGTGTCAAACCTGGTTTGTAGTATATCCCATGGGATTTGTCAGTTGCTGTTTGTAAGCACACCATCAAAGGCCACCTCTCCTCCTCCCTGGCTTAAAAGCGAGAGCAAGAGCAGCGGCGGTTGAGCGAGCTAGGGAGCGAATGAAGAGTACGAGCAGCATTCGTGTGAATCCGAAGTAAAATCGGATTGTTTCATCGCATAAATAAACACGACCACACCTCCGCACAACCCCCACGGAAAAGGTCTTGCATCGCTGAAAGGAAAACTTCATCTGTGTCCTCTCTGCTCTACATTCGTGCGTCCTCGAGTCAAGCGGTCACACAGACCTGCAGCTCTTTTATATCCTTGACAGAGACGGAGAGAGGAGAGAGACAAAGGCAGCGATGTAACCTGTTCACTGCGTTTTTATAAAGAGTACAGAGCAGCGTTCAAATGTTGATTTAGAATTTTGAAATGTCAATGTTCTGAATGAACTATTTGGCACAGCCATGTATGAATAAACTACAGTATGAGGAAGTGACTTTCATAATTCAGTAGCCAGTCAATCCATTTTCACACCTTCTGAAATATAGAGAATATTTAGGTTAAGTGCACATACAAATATACATAATGTATATACTCCAAATCAAACCAAAACAAGCTCTTGCTTCACAAGTGTGGTATGCATACTTGTGGTATAATGTAGCATAACAGTAGAAGGGGGTCTAAGCCTGGATTGGGAGAGGGTTATGACATTTAGTAACGTACCAGACTTCTAGTTTCTAGTGAATATCTCTGAGCTCTGATGTATCTTTTGGATACATACAACAACAATAAGCATCACATGCTTCACATCACCTACCAGCATTCTCCATCAGCACAGCTTGTCCAGTCCCCCCCCCCCACAACACCTCTCCAATTTTGGATTGGGGATTCTAAAACTGACGATAGACGTTCACACCAACTTTTCACAGAGATTGGTCAGCTGTGCGGAGGTGAGAAAGCTTTCTTTTTGTGTGTGTGTGCGCGTTCTTGACACAACTATTTCTGTCACTCTTATGCAAACAACCGAGCGGAGCTCTATAAATGTCTTCCAGGAGAAACTGTCGGGGAAAAATGTACACCATCACCATCCCCATTTTTAAACGATATCACGTCTCCCCTCTCCCCATGATGATAACATGGTAATTGGTCCCAGAGCAAACATTTACAGTTGGCACCCCGCACATCTCCCACCCTCCACACATATATATATATGTTTATACCAACCCTATTACCACCAGGAGAATGTATATGAATGACTCTGCCCCGATTACATTCAAAACATGCACATGCACATGACAACCAGGGTATTATTAAGGTAAGGGAAAGGTTGTGGTTAGGGCAGATAAAATATGGATAGATTTAGGCTATTTTCTATATTAACACAGGTTAAACATAAATCGTGAGCTGCAGAATCACCCCGTATGGATATAATTTATATCCATATTAGAGGTTCACATGAAGCTACACAGCACAGCAGACAATAACAGTTTCATTATAAGCCCACAGACCAGAGACCAGTACTCCGATGCTGGAATAACACTAGGTTTTCTGAGTGCAGTATGAACTAACAAGAAACTTGATACAAAGCTGACAACATCAGGTAATGATGCCTTTAATATCTGCACTTGGGTGGTACGGATTGACAACATATGCAAGAAATTTGCAAGTCAATCTTTTTTTTTTTTTTACTGAACTGTAGATGACATGCTGCAAGAGAGGGGAAGCTGTAACAGAGAGATGAGAAATCCAGATTCCTTGAAATGAACTGAGTCGCGTTGCCTCAGGGTTTTACAGTAAATAACCATAAATAAGCTCTGTGATGATTGTAACATCACTCCAACATATGTGAAATTTGTGACGCAGGATTTCTTTGTGGTCTGTGTGTCTTCTTCTAATGCGTTTTCATCTGAGTGTGTGTGTGTGTGTGCACGCCTGTGTGTGTCTGTCAGAGGATGCTTAATTTGTCTGCCAACTCCTGCTGATAATTGCATTAAACATGTGTAGTCTTGCAACAACAATTTTGAAACCCAGCTGCTACGGGAAAAGCTAAAGCATCACAAGGGCGTTTGGTTTTTTAATTGGTTTGTTTATATTTGTGAAAATTGGATAAAGTAGGTACGTTTGAATAGATTGTTCACACAGTCTGGGTCGCCAGCCAAAGCAGTAGGTGCATTATTAGCCCCAGTGTGAATGTCAAGCTGTACCCGTGACTCTTTTCATTTCATCTTCATTTGATGGTGAATAGAAATCTGCTTCTAAAAACATGAATTTCTCTTAAATCTGACAAGGTAACGACATGAAAATGTTGCATAAATGCAGTGGGTGTTGTACCTACATGTCCTACACCTGCTTTCCAATAAAAACTGTCACATTCCCTTATTCTTTTTGTTACTTTTGTCTTTTTTCCCCCTTTAACTGTGTTTAAACAGTTTCAAATTCATTATTTTTAGCTCCTCACCCATAGTAATCCAGCAGAATGGATTTGCAGGATAAAAATGGAGTGGACCATGTGGAAATGTTTAATAAGAAATCCATTGGGGGGGATCCCTGCACAGTATGTAAATGAATGGAAATCGTGTGTCATGCACCATAAGCTGTGGTGTTGAATTCTTGGAAGGCATTTCATAAAATTATGTTGAGATCATAAATAATATACAACGTTTAAAGGATATAAAAACACAGACTGACTGCAGTTTCCCTTTGAAACCTCCAGCTTTTTTTTTAAAACAACCAGAAAATCTGAAATTCATTCCCAACATTTACATGCATAATTCAAGTACGTTTTAGTATTATTATGCAGCTTCTAGTGTTTAATGTATGCGGGACATTTTGAAGTACATACAACTACACATTTCATATTTAGTACTAATAGTTATTATAAAAGGTTTGCCGGGGTTTCTCTGCATAACTCAATTCTAGTTACTTTGTGCAAATATGCTTCAGCTGAATGCCACATTTGTAATATGAAATGTGACTGTAAAAAAGGCCATATTCAAATGAAATATACCGCAGGAAAGTGGCTGCACTGCTACTTCTGGCCCATCATCACACACATGATTAATTGAGCAATTTCAGCTGTTCATTTATCTAATGACTTTAAGCACAGAGCTCGTAAAGATGTAGGAAGCAACAAGTAACAAGCACGAGATTTTTCACTATTCAGCAAAAAATGTCCGCATAATTTAGATTAGGATTACGTTTCTGACGATTTAGCTGATTACTGCTGGGTCAGTTTGGAGTCACAGGCTGAAAGCAGACAACGACAGAACAACCAACAAATATACTGTATGAGTATGAAACTATGATTTCAGCGTCATGATGTCAGACTATAATATGTACAGCAGGGATGGAAAACTGAAAGCCTTCAAATTACTGGTGCATTTATAGGAATGTTTGTTTGCCGTCTTAAAGCTGTTAAATATTTAAATCTCCAAAGACATGTGTCTGTAGTTTTTGAGGAATGGCAAACCAGCTTTGGGGATTTATGTTTAAAATCTCTATTCATATTTAATAATGCTAATGCACAAAAGGAATAAACCTTTTAATGTTAAACGCACGGTTGTGACTTGCTGTTTTTCCGAGTTCGCTTTTTCAGTTGGAGCTTGGCTTGAGACGACTGACTGAATAATGGATGATTTGGCTGTTTTCCTCTGCTGAGAAGCAATTTGACATCGTGCATAGCCCCACCCTCAAAAAGGGCAGTTAGTACAATAAGTTAATTTGTTTATAGTTCATATTTCATAGGTCTAAATGTCTCCCCGACACACAAAACAGTGGAGAGAAAAATCAGCTCCCTTCTAAATAATTATGACACAATCGTCACCCATCTTAAAACGCTTGGTTTTTCTAAAATATCAGGAATATTTTTAATCGAAGCAACACGTTATTTTGATCCCAAGCTTTGCCTGAGTCCCGCTGTTCCACCAAAAGCTGTTTCTGATTTCTGCTCAGCTCACTTAATACTGGTGAATCCTCATTGCCAATTCTCAAACTCAAAAAAATGTAACCTGCGATGCCTGCCTAAAAAACAAAAGAGATATTCTGAATGCTGACTTTATTAATTTGGGGTTTTGCTGTGATTCATTTCATTGTCAAGCCAAAGCTTTGAACCAAAGAATGAACACACATCCCTCTTCAAATGAGCAGAGGCTGATTTACTTCAGAACAGTTCTTAAAAAATAAATCCTGATTGATGATCACTGTGAACAAACACGTTCTTTGAGCTTGATCTTTTACAGAGATATAACCTTCATGGGCTGGCTGTGGCTAATGCAATTCAAATGACAGTCTGGTGTGATTATCTATTAACAGGATTTTGTGTAAAAAGTCATAAATTGCAGAAATTTAAATGGATCCATCTTTGCTTGTTTTGCTCGTTGCCTAACAAGTGCCTGCATTTCAGTGACAAAACTGTAAAAAAGCACAAACCTAATTTAACATTTTTCAGCGTTTTCAAGGACAAGAGGTAACAATTAAGAAATTGGAACTCTTTCACGGGTAATAATCTGCCTCAGGTTTTTAGTAATTGCTTTAGCAATGGCTTTGTTCTGGTCAAGTGTCCCAGTAGGCCAGTGAGCCAGCATAAACAATATTGTTCTATGTGCTTTTCCTGCTGTGATATATCAAAAAATTTCTGCTGCTGCACTATTTTAGTGGAACAATAGATTCCAGCAGCTTCGGGGTCTCTTAAAAAAAACATGGAACAAGGCGCAAGAGACTTTTGATGTAAGCACCTGCACAGCTGTAGAGGACTTTCAGGTGGGCCCAGGTGGTGCTTTCCCACGGATGTATAATTAAAAACAGTATAATTGCTTTTTTTTAAACTTGAGATCACCACCGCTGTTCATGAGGGCAATGATAATGTATGACTGTTGTGTGAGGCACGTGTGCCTCCCGGCTAATTCGAAAAAAAATGGGTAAAGACTTCCATCGAGAGTGGAGCTGAATGAAGCCGGGGTGCTCAAACAAGTCGCCAGTAATGGCACCACCTGTCAATCAAAGCAGACACACTCTTAAATATGCATACATAAAGACTTAATATAATTTGAACAGGTGAGTCATCTTGAAAATCCAGCCTCAGTACAGTTGTTATGAACAGGGAAATTAGCTATAGAGACCAAAACTGTTTTTTTTTGTGCCAGGCTTATGGGGACTTATGGAGGCCCCGTTTACACGTACGCAGGTATTTTTAAAAACAGAGACATTTCCCTTCGTTTGTACCCATCTTTTACACGCAAACGGTGAATTCGCCTCTGAAAACAAATCTTTCTAAAAACTCCAGCTTGAGTGGAGATTCTGGAAAACTACGGTTTTGTGTTTCCGTGTAAACTGAGATAAACAGAGTTTTAGGCAGCTGAGGCGCCAAAAGTGCGACCAAAGTTTAACTTTTGCTATGACGATGATCATGGAAGCTTCAGAGTAGCAGTCGCATTTCTTCTGGTGCAAGCACTTTTCATGTGTTTGCATTTGCATGCCTCATTTGCCTCATTCGTCTCTGGATTTCTCAGAGACAAATGAGGGCTCGGAGGTCAGCAATTTTGCCACTTCTCCCACCTATTCAAAGATCCAGTCGCCGTCCCCGCCAACGTCGCCGGTTTTGGGTCCGACCCGGGCGGACTGCTGTCTGGTGGGATAATTTTAAAAAATGAAGTGGTTGTCCCGGAGGAGTGGCGTGAAAATTTTAGAATGTCGCGGTCATCACTGTTGGTACTCCGACTTGCTGCGTCCTTACATCGAGGGCGAGATGACCGTCATGCGGTCTCCTGTCGGTGTCATAAAAAAAGTTGCCTGCACATTGTATTACCTGTAGTTATGATGGCGTTTTTATGCGGGTTGATGTAAACGTTGAAAACGATGCTACGTGCACGATGTTATTTTGGAAAACGGAGGGAGGGAAATATTCATTTCTCAACATACCCGGCTATGTGTAAACGTAGCCTGAGTGGAGATTCTGGAAAACTACCGTTTTGCGTTTGCGTGTAAATTGAGATAAACAGAGTTTTAGGCAGCTGATGCGCCAAAAGTGCGACCAGTGTTTAACTTTCGCTATGACGATGATCATGGAAGCAGCCGCCCATAGGCTTGGCATTACATTACATTACATTACATTACATTGCATTTAGCAGACGCTTTTATCCAAAGCGACTTACAGAGGAGGACATAACTTGAGAAAGGTGTAAAGGAGCACAGAGTAGTTGTTAGTTTTGTTAGGCAGGGAAGCATTCTCGAAACAGAAAGGTTTTTACAAGTTTTTTAAAGGTAGAAAGGGATGTTGCTGTTCTAGTAGCCGTTGGTAGGTCATTCCACCATTTGGGGACGACCACAGAGAAGAGTTTAGAGTAACCTCGCTTTGCGAGAGGCGAGGGTACAACTAGACGGTTTGTATGAGCGGAGCGTAACGCCCTGGTCGGGACGTGAGCCTTTAGTAAGGCGCTGAGATAGGCCGGGGCAGATCCTGAGATGGTTTTGTAGGCTAGCGTCAGAGCTTTGTTTTTGTGGGGGTTTTTTGGCGTAGTTATGATGGCGCTCGATGGCGTATTTATGCGGGTTGATGTAAACGAAAACTTTTTTGAAAACGATGCTATGTGCACGATGAGGGAAATATTCGTTTCTCAACATACCCGTCTATGTGTAAACGTAGCCGGACACTCTTTTTTTTTTTTTT
>NC_040020.1:1609653-1687661 GCF_000972845.2 Larimichthys crocea
TTTTTTTTTTTTGTGCCAGGCTTATGGGGACTTATGGAGGCCCCGTTTACACGTACGGAGGTATTTTTAAAAACAGACATTTCCCTTCATTTGTACCCATATTTTACATGCAAACGGTGAATTCGCCTCTGAAAACAAATCTTTCTAAAAACTCCGGCTTGAGTGGAGATTCTGGAAAACTACGGTTTTGCGTTTCCGTGTAAATTGAGACAAACAGAGTTTTAGGCAGCTCATGCACCAAAAGTGCGACCAGTGTTTAACTTTTGCTATGACGATGATCATGGAAGCTTCAGAGTAGCAGTCGCATTTCTTCTGGTGCAAACACTTTTCATGTGTTTGCATTTGCATACACAGCTGATGCATCATGTCGATGACCAGAGACGAATGAGGGCTCGGAGGTCAGCAATTTTGCCACTTCTCCCACCTATTCAAAGACCCAGTCGCCGTCACCGCCAACGTCGCCGGTTTTGGGTCCGACCCGGGCGGACTGCTGTCTGGTGGGATAATTTTAAAAAATGAAGTGGTTGTCCCGGAGGAGTGGCGTGACAATTTTAGAATGTCGCGGTCATCACTGTTGGTACTCTCTGACTTGCTGCGTCCTTGCATCGAGGGCGAGATGACCGTCATGCGGTCTCCTGTCGGTGTCATAAAAAAAGTTGCCTGCACATTGTATTACCTGTAGTTATGATGGCGTTTTTATGCGGGTTGATGTAAACGAAAGCTTTTTTGAAAACGATGCTATGTGCACGATGTTATTTGGGAAAACGGAGGGAGGGAAATATTCGTTTCTCAACATACCCGGCTATGTGTAAACGTAGCCTGAGTGGAGATTCTGGAAAACTACGGTTTTGCGTTTCCGTGTAAACTGAGACAAACAGAGTTTTAGGCAGCTGATGCGCTATGACGATGATCATGGAAGCAGCCGCCCATAGGCTTGGCGCAGTTATGATGGCGCTCCATGGCGTATTTATGCGGGTTGATGTAAACGAAAACTTTTTTGAAAGCGATGCCATGTGCACGATGTTATTTTGGAAAACGGAGGGAGGGAAATATTCGTTTCTCAACATACCCGGCTATGTGTAAACGTAGCCGGAGACTCTTTAGTGGCTGTTCAAGGAACTGCACTTTGGGTTTCACTTCACAGCTTCAGTCTCACTCACTCCTCTACTTTCAGCTTCTTTTAATGGACTCTATAACAAGCAACTACCTCAGTGAAAGCTAATGGGGAACCTATAAACAAATCTATTCTACTCTCCTCCCTGACATCCTCTAACATTCCTCATTACTGTGCCAGATTCTAACATGTGTATGTGCATGTGTGTGTTCATGTGTGTGTGCGAATCACCTTGTGATTAACAGGCCACCACTGATACCGCTGAGTTTCTGCACTCCTCTTTTTCCTGCCTGTCACAACTTCTGACTGTAGCTCAGTGAAAAGTGGCTTTTACACACAAATGCGCGCAAACACTAAGGCATTTGTGCCCGCGTGCACACACACAGACACACACACACGCACGCAGACTGTCGAGCTCATAACACACACTTCATTTGCGCTCTGACAGCTCGGTACATGTTCTAGATGAAAGAATTGACAGTTCAAGGTGACGGGTACCTCCAATCAATCCAGTGTTGCGCTGTGTGATGTGAGCTTTGTGTACAGGATTTGGGCAACTATGAGTGTGTGTGTGTGTGTGTGTGTGTGTGTGTGTGCGAGTACACGTGTGTATGTCTCCTCTTTTGTAGTGTTGCTCTAGGTAGGGGGTAGCTGACAGGTGTCCCTTCTTCTTAGCCATGCAATTTATCACCCCACTGGTGGTAGAGACCTTTGCCTGGTAGTCTAAATGCCCACAGAACAAAATGCTCTCTCCTTTCCTAAACAACTAATCAACAAGTGAAACAAGCAATGATCAAATCATTTCAACCCGAAGCCTTGGATATGTGATAACATTGCAATATCTCTCCTCGCTCACTCTCTCATTATCCATATGCTGACAATGGCAGCGAATATATTCTAACCGGGAAAAAAAAGAAAAGAAGAAGAAGTCAGTGCATGCTGAGCAGCCGTGGAGATTTTAAATCTTTTGTTCTTTCTGGCTTAATAATAAAAAGTGTTTCAGGGGCTCGGTATGAGCCAGCTGTCAGAAATAAACCATGGCTATCAATATAACTCCCCAGATATCATTATTTTAGTTCTTTTCAATTAATTATGAGAGCGTGGTGAGACGGTACTTTAGATCTCATTTCAGGGCCTAAATTGGTTTGTGAGCATAAAAACCTTTATTGTGTATGCCCTGCGGCACACACACACACACACACACACACACTCGTGCACACAAATGATGTAGAGGGTGAGTTTGGATATGGAAGTTAAATGTATAATTTTGTAGCCGAGGATCGCAACATTTTGCCGGGTATCGACCTGCTTATCATCAAGGTTTTATTGGAGGTAAAAAAAAAAAATCTCCCTCGTGATAGTTTGTTCCGCTGGATGATTTTTCTCTCTTTCTTTTTTTTTTCTATTGAACTGCACATTCCTTCACTCTCTCCTTGGTAACAGTAGCTTTCTCTGTGGGGAGCCCCTTACCACCACCACCACCTCCACCCATCCCACCCCTCAATACTCCCTCCTCTATTCTATTCATCCATTGCTGCTGTATCAAATCAGCTGGGGGTGGGTTAGAGCTTCAGGGAGAGGTCGGAGTGGTGGGGGGGTGGCTGGGCTAAAGGGTTATGAGGGAAGCGTGAAGCATGGTGAACACAACACAAGCATAAAGACAGGCCTTAAAGTTGAGACAGAATTGGCTGTTTTTTCCCCCTCCCTCTTTTCTATTTCCATCTCTCTAGCCTTGCTGTCTTCATCTGCCCCATCTCTCTCTCTCTCTCTCTCTCCTTGGCAGTGGACGGAAGGAGTCAGGGTGATAAATAGGTGGTGTCCGATGTGCTTCTCCTCTCCTGTCGTTCTTTCTCTCCTTCTCTTCCACTGCTCCTCCTTCCTGGTCTCGGCTCACCGCACTCCCAGCCCAACAGTGTGTTCGTTCCTGTCAGCAAAAAAAAAAAAAGAGAGAGAATCACTTGAACAACCAGGCTCACGTACACACTTTAGCACTTGTGCACACTCGCACACGCTCAGACACATGCATGTATATATCACCGGAGAGGACATACAGTAGTAGGGGTTGATGAAATAGGCCGATGCTATGTTAATGTGCAAACCCTGAGATCCGCACAGAGCCACAGCAGCGGCACGCTGAGCTTACAGTACATGCACAAACACACTCACAGCCAGGGTCTATTAGTGTTCACAATGCACACAGTCTGCACGAATTAACATCAGTGCTCACCGGCATCGACACTGCACACACACATATTTATCACAGGCACTTTCTCTCTTCTTACTTGTGTGTTTGCATTGTTTGGTGAGATAAAAATCCCAAATTTAAGAGAGCAAGAAGGAAAGAAAAAGGTAAAGAGGGGACCGTGGTCAATACCTACCACGGTCATGATGGATCGTGGCCCTGCAGTTAAAGCTGAATGTAGCTTTATTTTCCTCTCACCCTCTAGTGACATGTGTCCTCCTGGAAAACCATTATCAAAGTAAATGCCTATATCTCGAGCGGCGCCATATATTTAAGCTCGTAAGAGCTCGCTCGTCCGTTTTTTTAAGGAGCTCTTCAAATGGCCACCCGTCCAGATTTGATCAGTCTATCTCAAACGGGAGCCACACATCATGCACTGCATTCAAGCTTATAATAACACAGCCTGCAGTGTCGGTCTCAAAACATTCTCCGTGTTTAGTGCACTTCCCTTGACCCCTTGCTCGGTAAGTGAGCATGTCACTGGAGCTTTATTGGGGGAACAATTGGTGTAAGCATCCCCCCTTTCGATGCTGCCATGCATCACCTGTTGTATAATTGAAGAGGCTGGAGTGCCTGTTAATGATCCCCTGCTTGACCCTGGGCCTGTATTTGCATTGTTTTTAGCTTAGCACATGGCTAATAGCCGGCCCGAAGGCACGCCAGCCTTTTTCCGAGGATCGAACACCAATTTCCCTCCATGCCAAGGGCGAGCTCACCGCATCATTTGGAACGCAGGAGGAAAGGTGCATGCCTGCACACAAAAAGCACAGGCTGGATTTCCTGCCACAGCACACAGACTGTCATGCACAGATGCACGCGTGCACACACCGACACACAGTGAACCTGCGTGCCCAGGGGCCACGTGGAATAGGAACAGCGAAAGGTGCTATTTATTTAGCTGATGAGAGTGAACCTGTTAGCAGGAGGGTCTGTGAAGGAGAAGCGCCAACACCCCCCCCTGAGAGAACCGGCTCTTTTCTTAACCCTGGAAGGCTGCTTTAAGGAGGTCACGGGGGGTGAAGAGCCTAGACGGCATGCCGCAAAAGAAAATTGAGCCTAAATGGAACACGGCAGGCAAACAGACCCCCGTCCCCACCTCCCGACATTCTTTCTGAACATGTCTTTAAATTGCGTTGTAAAAATGTGTATCTCTCGGCTTTATACGGGAATCCAATCTGCGACAAGGAGGGGGGATGAGCAACAGAGCAAGTGATAAAAACAAATAAATCAATTTAGTCGCCGGGTTTATTTTCCGATCACAGAGAGCAGTGAGTAATAAAAACCGTGTTACACCAATGCTAAGCTTCGCTTGCATTTTTCATTTATGTGTATTTGTGCACGTGCGTGCACGTGTGTGTGAATACATTTGTGCAAGACGGCTCGCCTTCGTCTGCGACAACAGCGTTTTCACATGTGTGCTTGTGGCAGAAACGCGGGTTTCTATTCACCACCAGATGCACAATGTCATAACCAATACACAGTAAAAGCCCACTGGGTTCCATTTAACAACACAGAAATATCTAGCACGGTATGTGCGCAGTTATAAACAATGTTATTGCCTCATCCGTGGCCCACTGCTGTCCTTATGCTGTGTCTATACTTCACTCTCTTTATGGCACTTATTATTGGAAAGTCAACAGACATAAAAGATTCAGTGTGAGTAGAAAAGCCCAGCCGGTGTGTCAGTGTCATTTTTGGCAGGTGTAGTGGAGAGGATATTGGGAGAAGGGCAGCAAAATTGCCTCAAATCGAAAAACTATACAGGAAATAATTTACTTGGACTGTATGTCTCCAGGCACTCAACATTTAGAATGGGCTCTGCTACTTTAATTGAAAGGGAAAGAGAGACAGGGAAAAGAGAGAGAAAAGCTGTTACAAACAAGAGCATGATTTATGAAATCCACCCCTCTGTTCGTCAGAGTGAGCTCATTATGTATGCGCAACAGTGAAGAGTGCGAGAAGACAGATGAGTCGTCCCGGTGGCGGAGGAAGAGGAATGGCGGCTCTAAAACTCTGCCGGTAATCAACTGGTGAAATTAAACATCAAAAAAACAGGAATGATTGTGTGCGGCAAAGCGATTTGTCTGCAATTAGCGACCGGTCGCATAACTCACGCGCAGGCACACATAAACACATTGGCGCTTAATGGAACAAGACGTGTCACTGGATGTGTATTTGTGTGTGTATGCAGAAATACGGCGCAGGATAACCATAAAAACAGTAAGTTAATAAACTTGAGAGACATTAACAGGACCTGGGGCAATTGGTGAACAGCTACTTCATTTGTCAGCGGCTCTTATCGAACGCTTTCTGAGAGGTAGCTGCTTGTATTTATAGCCCTGTCTCCGTCATTTGTTTAGGCTGGGGTGGTTAAAGTGAGGGAGGGGAAAAGAGACGGAAAAATGTTTGTTTACATTATTATTTATGGTACCCAGGTCAGTATTTTTAGTGTCTTATCAAAGCCACTTTCGCAACCTTTACAGAGTTTCACGATCAAACATAATGGGCCCATTGTACAACCCTCACCTCTTTAGGACAAGACATCTCTGGTTTTTGTATAAACCTTGACCCAGTACACACAGTACACACTGAATATAAAGGCAATGTGTCACTGTCTCGGCTTTTCAGCCAAATGGTTACCTGAGCCCTCGGAGAACTCCATGGAGCTGAATTTCAGTTTGGACAGTTTCTGAACGCCGCCAGTGTAATTCATCAGTGTGTTGTAGCAAGTAATGTTTACCTCAGCAGGGGTGTCACACAGCTAACACCCCAATGTCAAAGCTGGAAGTATGGCAGGACTGAACAAGATCTCCACTAGTCCTTTTCTGAGTCTAATTCTCGTCTGTGTAATTGAATTCCCCTGTTTATGGCAGGATTACTAGCTGTCTGAGCTTAAGCCCACACTTTTCTTAATCTGCATAACGTGATTGCCCTTGGTCGTCTAAATTCACAGAGTAACCTGTGCCATAACAACCCAGTTGAATGTATCCCCCTGCAGACATTTACTGATGTACTTATTAATGCAGATTAGTGTGCAGATGTCACTGTAAACACTTTGATAAATGAGTGATTAGGAGGGCTGGACATCTAATGCATGCCCGCGTTGCCTTGGGTATTAAAGTAGTCTTGCAAGAATAGTCCCTGATTATGTTTTGAACATTTGCAAAGGAAGTGTCTAATGAATTTCCCAGCATGCGATTGATTTGAGTGCTTTAAGTGCTTCTTTTCATATGTGCTGCCCACCTCCATCTTTTTCTTCCTGCCCTCCTCTGCTCTCTCTGCTTTGTCTCCCTGATAAGTGTTGACTGACGTCTGTCTCCCAGATTTGCCGATTTCACCATCTCCAGCATTATAGAACAACAAGACCTAGAAAGGGAAGATACCACTAACATTTATCTGTCTCTTCGCATGACGTTTGCTTCTCGGTGACGTAGTGACCGCTCACGGGGCTATGACAAGCTGTCGTAGCTAACAAGCTTGTTATCACACACAGTTTATTCCATAGACTTCCTGTCTGCAAACCATTTCTCTTTTGGGTAATAGTTTATTCCCCCGACAGAGGGAGGTGAAATGAAAAGTGGACTGTAAAGCTAACAAGCAATAATAGCTTCCTCCATTTCTCCAGCTCTCTGTTCCCTCAAAGGTCAGCGTTGTCAGGACGGGCTTACTATTGGTCAACTGTACGGATTCAAAGTTCACCGGATCGCACAGATCGACTTTACCTTCAACCCTTTTGGTGATTGCATATCGATGACTTGATTTGGCCACAAAGTTTAAGTGTGGAAGGACGGACTTCTGACCGAAGAGCCTACATTTGGTCACAACTCCCCAGTTGACCACCGGTGACTCGGTTTCATTTGCAAAGAGAACTCAAGCATGACCCTCCTGGGTAATCACGAATACTTGCAGGACCTCAGCCTATTTCTTTGTGTGCTCCTGTCAAGGTTGCGTGATTCACAATTTTAGAAAGACCTATTTCATTGACTGCTCTATACCGTCACTGCTCTGACTCCTCAGTCCTCTAAAATCAGCCGGTAGGGGGCCGCAAGTCATCAACAAGAACCGCTTTGGGAGTTTGGATTCTTGTTTCCTTTTGTTTTTTGATTCCTTTGTTGCCGTTTTCGCATTGAAATTGACACTTTAAATCGCCCGTGTTTTTGAATTGTTCCTGTCTACTCTGGTTACACCTTGTTAATGCAACCTGTAACCTACTCTCATGCATACATGCTGGACACACACAGCCCAGCCCTGCACTCCCCGTTCTCCACCAGACACACCTGATGGAGATCTGCACTTTTCCGAGTTTTCTTTGTTTTTTTGTTTTTTTTCTTCTTTCGCACAGAAAATTGCCTCTGTGCAGCTCACTGAGGGGGTTGGGTCAGGGGTGGAATTCAGGGGGAGGCTTTGGCTTCAAATGATTTGTGTGAATTGCTCAGACATCCTGTGTAGGCCTTTCGCCTAATGCCACGAAGCAGGTGAAATGGGGTTGACCTAAACCTTGCTTTTTTTTTTCCGCCGCATGCAAAGGGAATGGATTCTGAGGATTCACGTGGCCTGATAGGGTTCATCAGATCACACAAACTTGAGGGTCAAACACAAACGTCACATCTTCCGGCGTCTCTTTTTTGAACAATTCCCCACCCCTCTCGATCTCTATTTCCCCTCGCAGCCTTCAATCTGTCTTTTCCTCTTTACCTCTGACCTTTTCATTTTTGAGTTCTTCCATACCAATCTACTCTTCCATCTTGTCGTCTGCACTCTCTCTCTCTCTCAATCCTACCATACTACTGACCTTTCAGTTTCATTCTTCCTCCATTTCTCTACCTCTCCTCTCCTCCTGGTCTGGGCTGTAATTCAGCTTGTTTCAGGGCCAGTTAGGCAGCCAGTGGAGTTAATCTGTCTTTTCAGGTCATAAATCACGGCTTGGCATCTCTCTCTCGCCCTCTTTCATACCTCTCTCTCCCCTCCTTGCTCTTACCTGCCGTATGGACGTAGAGCATACCTTGAGGTGATTGGGTCTGACAGTCGATGCTGGTGTTCTTTGCATGCGTGTTTGTGTGCGCACACGTGTGTGTGGTTATCACTGCCTTTAACACCCGACAGATAGGGAGCGAAACCGCACACTCTGGGAAGTGCCACAGCCAATCAGAAAAGATTGTCGAAATGTCAAGACCAATCAGAAGTGATGCTTCTCTCCGTGGTGCAGTTTGGATCTCTATCTCCGAGCCCATGCCTTTTCACAAACACAACAAATGGCACACACTCACGGCGGCAACAGATGGAATCTGCTGGTTAACATTCATTCATAAGAAGGGCAGATTCTTTGAAGTTTTAGGGGGCGGGGAGGGGTGAATTAAAGCTGGCTTTGTGCATGCATGTGTGTGCACTCTGACATATCTACGACCAGGCAGGTGCATGGGAAACTGTTGGCCCCCCTCAAACAGACAAAACCACATCAGGAACTAGAATGGCGGAATTGATGGAGGAGGGGGGAAATACAGAAGAAAGAAGGGGAAGGAGAGAAAACAGCTTAGCGTAGCAGGAGGGAGGAGAGAGAAAGAGGGTAGAACGCGGGAGAGAGAGTAAAGTTGAATAGCAGGAGGGCGGGAGAGGGAGGGCGAGTGAATGAATGTGTTGTGGATCTATTGTGCCCGGCTCCTGAATGGAGTGTTAGTAAGCTAAGTAGTAACTGGTGATTTACAGCTCCGAGGCCATATCAGCTGAAGTGGGCAAACAATACCCTTTCATAAGCAACATTCAAGCAACTACAAGGACCATGTAGAAGTGTTCTGGATCTAAAGTGGGGGTGAAGTGTGTTTTTTTTTTTTTTTTTTTTTTTTTTTTGCTTAACGTGCAAGAAGAAGACACTTCAGTGGAGAGGAAGAAGGAGATGAACGGCTAATGAGGGGCAGACACAGCACGGCGGAGAGGAGTGAAACCTGAACAGGCTGAATAGTTCCACCGCAGTGTTTTTTTGATCAACGTGTTAATTGAGTCTTTCTGTTGGGGAAAAAAAGTGTTGTCACCGAAAGATAAAAAGACAGCGGTGCATTATCAGCTGCGCTCAAATTTATCACAGGGCCGTGTTATTGTTTTTTTGTTTTGTTTTTTTCATTTTCATGCGAGACTGTGCATGTCGGTGTGTGTTTGTGTTTGGGGGGAAATATTGTAAATAATCTCCAGGCTTTCTCTGCTGGCTGCAGGTTCTCAGAGATTAGCTTTCCCCGTCTCTCCCTCTGAGCTGTGAGCTATGTTCAGCACCTTAAAGCGCTCCCCAACCACTCGGAAATGTAAAGAGAGACACACAATGACTATGACAAGCACTTTGATAACACAGAGAGAGCCTGTGTCAACCCGGAAATGTTGAAGTTTATATTATAGCTAAATATGTTTTCATCCATTTTTTTTCCTCACCCCTCCCCTGTCAACCTCTCACTTCCCCTCTGTCAGCCTATCCCTCCACGCTCGCTGAGAAATGTTGAGGCGCGAGTCATTATGAGCAGAGCCGCCCAGCATGGGGACCCTGAACGCAGACCTATCCGTGGCATTAGAACAACAAGCCCTGTGACGAATGGGAGAAAATAGAGGAGTCGCTCTGTGTGTGTGTGTGTGTGTCTGCGGCTACACGTTTGCCATTCTGATTTGTTGGGAAAGAAGGAGATTCAGTCGACCATTCTGACTGTATTACGCTGCAGAATTGTGATAAGGGCCACACACACACACACACACACAGACACACACACAAAATCATTCACCTAATAGCAACTACTGCAGTGCCCATTCTGCTCTGCATATAGATTGCAAGGAAGATAGTCCTCAAGGAGGGTTCTGCAGAAGTGCCACAAGAGAGGGACACTCACAAAAACACACACTCGCACGCAGACAAGTGCTGCAGGAGCAACAGTTGGCTCTTCCTTGCCTCTCCAAACCTCACGAGACCTCCTTTTCAGAGACCCCCAGAGACCTCAGCCTCCCTCCTTAATGCTCCTCCATCCCTTTCCAATTCATCGTCTCCTCTGTTCAGTTCCTCCCCCTCCCCTGCCCTTCCCGCCCCGGAGAGTTCTCAGTTCTGACAGAACAGTTAATCATACACTCTCTGCAGGTCTCATCCTATGTGTGTGTGTGTGTGTGTGCGTGCAGGCTCGGTGTGCGTGTGTGTGTGCATGTGCGCGTGTCTGTCCAGATGTACACCTTCATTTTCAGAAAGACTGAGGATCTGTCTTTCTCACCTCCATTTTTCACCCTTTTTTTCCTCCTCGCCCGTCCTTCATCTCTCACACATCTCTCACATCTTTACCCATGTGAGTATTAAAACAAACAAACAATGGGAAAGACAGCTTTCAGTGTCACAGCCACAATGCGTTGTTGATATAGATAGTGACAATGCAGTCTCTGGCCTTGTCTACTTCTACTTTGGTAAATGTCTCGCCTGGTTGGCTGTAATTCTTTTTAACAGTGTGGACATTAGCACAAACAGCTGGTGAACACCAAACACCCATTTTAGAGCTGTGGGGAGCTTTTTGGAAAAGGAGAAGCTGAATGATTGGATGAACCATCAGTGAACCATTTACCAAAGTCTTACCCAAGCTACTTGGAAGAAGAATGAAAACACATTTTCCGTCAAGAAAGACCTTCAGGGTCATTCTTTGCCCTACGAATGAAGAAATACTCAGCTCATACTCAACGTCTCCTTATAGAACGCTGATGGATCTTAACCACCGTGTTTTGGACACAAGCACGTAGCTCGATTGGCGGTAAGACGGATTCTCGTGTGATCTTGTGAGTCCAGGCTGACAAACAAGTCTATGATGGAAGCGAAATGGTCCTCGTTCGCTGAATTCTCTGTATGCGAGGCTTTAACTTTGGAAGCTATCTCACTGATGAAACCTCATATCCACTTCAGATAAACTCTGAAATGCATTTTTGCTCAAAAACAAGCCTGAGGATTTTGTCTCGCAACACTTTTAATCTCTTTTAATGGCCAGTATCTATCCATGCATCCATTTTCCATAACCACTTCTCACTATCAGGGTCGCGGGGGGTGCTGGAGCCAATTCCAGTCTGCATTGGGAGAGAGGTTGGTACTCCCTGGACAAGTCATGGCCAGTATCAAGATTTTCAAAAGCCAGATACTACAATTCCCATAACTTGTTAACATCATTAGTTCAACTCTGCTTGACTGGGTAAACTCCCACATCTTTCAAGTTCTTGCCGACAGTTTGCAGCACATGCTTTTTGATAAGAATGTCTAGTCTCCAAGGCTAAAACCGAGATAAGCCTCGGGGGACATTACACAGCTGTTTCTCACAGGCTGAGTAATATTCCCCACGACGAGTAAACTGATCCAAATGTGTAAAATTGCTGGAGTGCCTCTTTAATCAGAAGTAAAACTTCTTGAACTCTGTTCCGTTTAAGGCTGCATAAGCGAATGGAGTTGGTAATACCGTGTCTGCTATGGTGGATTTCTCTGTCGATGTTAGTCCAGAAAAAGAAGCCCTGTTTAAAGCTGAAAACTTTCCACACATTGTCGCCTTCGCCTGGGGTTAGAGGTCCTCAGCAAAGATGGCCAAGTTGTTATGGAGGGTTGTGTGTGTGGAAGCCTGCAGTTCATTTGAATTAGCAATTGCAAGACTTGGAAAAATATCTCAGCTAGTGAAGTGTGAATCTACTGGGCTTATGCTTGATTTTGATGCGTGAAACTACAAATGTGGTGCGAAATGTGTCGCTTCCAGTAAGCTGGCTCAGTTTTAAGTGGACTTTATTGGCACTGTCAGCCAGGACAGGAGCAACCTGACAAGTAACGACTATCTGATAAACTCACCAGCAGACTACAGAGTCAACATCCACGGTTAATGTGCTGACTGTGTTTTATACTTCACCGTACGCATTAATATCTTCATAAATTGTGATTTAAAAAGAATTATGGGTTTGTTTTAGAGAGATGAGAGATCTGCAAAGTATATGAAACAAATTCTATTTTATTTTTAAAGTCATGAGGCCTAAAACCACATACACAAAACGTGTTATTATTAGCAACTTCAGGCATCAGTGGCTTGTTCCAGATGCAAGCACAGCTGCAACTGTTAAAGAAAGTGGAACAGAAATGAAAACACATTTATCCAGGTGGACAGAATAAAAAGCAAACCATGCAACTGTCCATTTCAGTATTCCAAAGTATATTCTAAGAAATGTGTTGGCCCTCCGGTAGCTCCCCTGGTAGAGCTTTCACACCATGTACCAAGGCTGAAGTCCTTACCGCAGTGGCTGGAGTTAGATTCCAACTTTTCTCCCTTTCTTATCTGCCTTCAGCCTTTAACTGTTAAATAAAGGTGTTGCTGCTCCTTAATAATGATGATGATAATAAAGATCTGGGGGTAAGTTCAGGTAAATATAAGGTAAATTCTTTGTTCCATTGCAGTCAGTGAATGGTCATAGATGCTTTACAGATTTGCAAATCTATCACCAGACAGAATATTGGTATTGGACTCATATTTCTACATGGCAATTAAAGTGTATTTAATGTAAGAGGTGGCATTTGTCCAAAGTAGTGAAAAAACAGAAAATGGTAGTAGTAAGTCTCCTCTCCTGAATAAGAGTCAGGACTCTGCATGCCCATACACACCTGACCTCCACGCTTTTATGTCTCTACACAAAGGTCGATCTATTATCTGCTTTGGCATTGAACGTTGGCACCGAAGGTAAATCGTGCGGTGCGGATTTGTCCAATATGAATGTAATTCTTAGGATATTGGAGTTCCCGGCGGAAAGTGACTTTATGTTAATTTGACTGGGTGCTTATATTTCTTCCATTTGAAATACAAGAGTATCGCCAGATCACAGCCTCCCTCCAGACATCAAGGACAGTTACAACGTTTTGGAAGCCGTAAACATTTCTAACAGACCGAACCCGCTCCAGCTACTGCTCCCTCATCTTTGTTTGCAGATTGAGATTCAGGAACCGTTTTGTCCCTGGAGCCATCACCTGTCTGAGCACTGCCCACCACCACTAACTTTCTCACCACACCACCTGCCACCCCAAGCAGCCAAACAGTGGAAGCACTATACACCCCCACGCATACAGCGTTGGAGTTAAGAACTACCTGTCCATTCCTTCATGTTCTCCTGTGCAATTGTGTGATTTAACTATCATCATATAATCTTATATATATATATATATATATATATATCATATTATTATATATATATATTATATTATATTTAATTATATATATATATATTATATATAAAATATATAAACAGATTAAATTAGCTCCAACCAGTGACCTGTCCAGAGCGTACACCGCCTCTCATCCAACATCAGCTGGGATTGGCTCCAGCCCCCTGTGACCCTGAGGATAAGCAGTTACGGGAAATTGATGGATGAATGGATGAAATTAGCTCCACCTTGAATAACTATGAAATTGAAGTACGGCTTGCATAGTTCTGCATCATTAATAATGATCCAATGATATAACAGACAAAGGAACGTGGTGGAGTGGTATTACTTATTTTTACTTAGTAAAAGTAAATGATTTGAATAGTTCTTCCACCATTTATTACTGATAAAAAGCCATTTCATTAGTTAATGTATTGTACATGTACAGTCTACAAGGCATTATTCATACACAGCACTTACAAAAATATTCCTTTGATACATCTTTCTTTGTAATTTAGGAGTCAGACATGTTTTTTACTGATGATAAAAGCATTAATCTTCGATCTAACTCTGATTAAACCTGTGCTAATAACACAGGATCTTTATTTTGGTCAGATATCAACACATTGTTTTAATAGTTTTTTTTCTCCTTATGGCTGTGAGTGAGCATTTGGTGGTAACATGAAGAAACTGAATGGGACATATGGCGTGTGGAAGAAGGTTTGGATAATGAGTTGGTCACGTTACTAACTTGCAAAAAACACCCTCTGCGCATATTCTCACGTTTCACATTTTACAATGAAAGAGCCGCAGATAAATGAAGGTGTAAATCAAAACCGATCCGTGTCCCTCGTGCTGACGTGACACTCTGATGGACACTCCCGCTCACACGCAGGAGTCGCACACCTGTCAAGTGCGCACGGAGGTGTTAGTATGAGCGAATATTACAAGTCAGCGATTTTGAGGCGTGAAAATTATTCCCACTCTCCAGGATATTTTCCTATAATTTCCTATTAAACTTCATTACACACGCATGATTATGCATGCACACACACACACACATATACAGTATACTGTATACACACTGTCTCTCACTCTCTCTCTCTCAAAGACAAAGTTACCAAGTTCACATGACCACCCATGTGATGCTCATCCTTGTCCTCCATTTCATTAGACAGGGGGCCGTGTGAGCTATTCTGGGAGAGAACGGTAACTCTTTGTTGGTTACTCAGCTGAAGAGATGTCTCCAATAGCAACTGAGACCTATGGCCTCCCCTCCTGTGGTGTCCAACTCGAATACTTGTGGTTGTGAGCGTCCATGTCTCTCTCTCTCTCTTTCTCTCTGTCTTGCAGGGGTTCATCATCCCCATGTGTGCTTCGAGGCCTTGAGTGCGTACCTGTGTTTTGCATGTATGTTTGCGTGTGCGCAGGGCGAAACAGGATGCGATCTATCAGTCACAGATCTATAACAGTGACACACAGCGAGGGATGAACACGTTAGTGTCAGTTGCAGACGAGGGAGACGAGCAGAGGAGAGGAGTGATGTGACTGTTATCGATCCTGCCTGGTAATTACAGCGCGATTTATTACCAGAGAGAGAGAGAGAGAGAGGGAGAGACAGAGAGAGAAGGTATCATATTTAGTTTGGGGTTGTAAGTCAGGTTTTTGGCGAGAGTGAACAAGGTCAGAGAGAGACAGAGATAGATCACTTTACCCCTCCCTCCCTTGAGTGCTGTGCGATCTGATCACTGTTGTGCTTTCTGACATCCTCCCCCGTCCTTTTCTCTCTCGACTCATTCCTGTTTTCTATTTTCCTTTTTTCTTAAATCCTCATGTGACCATACGATGCTGTGAGCACTTATGTCCAACACGAGCAGACCCTTGTTTGTTTTCTTTAAAAAAAACCCTCATGCATATGTTTAAGTTTCTCCATGCACGGTGCCTTTTTACCCGTCAGAGGCCTCACATGTAATCAGTGCTGAGATGAAGCCTTGAGAATATGATATGAAATGAAGGTGCACTCTGTCACTCTTACAAGCCTGACAGTGTTTGTGGCTTGTGAAAGTGTGGGTGTATTGGGTTGTTTACAGAGATGTGTGGGCGTTAAGCATGATCTTGTGGGTATGTGTGCGCATTTATGTGTGTTTCTGCTTGTGTGGAGGCAATATTGTTCCCGAATATGTCAAAAACTATGTTCTTATTGGCGAACCACATCCTGTCTTTCAATGAGTTACGCAGAAAAACACACACGTACCTAAAGGCACTACTATGATAGTACTCACGTATGTGTGCGGTTGAACTGTAGGTACGGGGTGTTTTGTTTAGTTTTTTTTCACCCTGACCACTAACTACTTTTACTTTGCTTTCACTATCAACCAAAAGCACATGATTTATGAAGATTTAAATGACGATAAAAACATATATATTGAAACAGTTTCTACATGTGCACATATAGAGAGCATTCATTTTCAAAGTGATGATGGAAAAACAAATGCATAATGTCCAATCATACAATGCAAAATTATTTATTTATCTTTTTATTTTTATAGCAGCTTTTATTTGTTGCTTTTTATGTATGAATCGTGCAAACCGGGCCCCTACTTTCAGCGAATTCCTTTTTTAATTCATATCAAAGCAATGCATATAGGCCTTCTATACGAGTATCATGTTACACTGAGGGGTGGATTAGTTAAAGAAAGAGTACATTTGATATTATTTTCATAGCGGAATATAGTTTTCTGGCTTATGTTGCTATGGTAATCCTGCAACTGGCAGCATTCCAGTAATAGATTGATTTAGGTCTGGTTATTCTATACACTAGAACCCATGGAAGATGGAAGAAGAAAATATCTTTATTTCTTTCTGTGTGTGTGTGCGAGAGAGAGAGTATGTGTGTGTGTGCACAGGGGTATCGCTGCCTTATCAATCTGTAAGCACTGTATTGATTGGCCAAAAGATATTCCCTCTAATGTGCTTGGGGATGGGGCGGGTGGTGGTGGTGGGGCACAGCTTTCACTTAGCCCTCAGAGCTCTTAAGAGAACATCTATCTATCAATGTTTCCAGGAACGGGGAGGGGGTCAGGAGTGGGCAGGTGGTTCGATCACACACACACACACACACAAAGAAGAAGTAGCAAGAATAATTAAAATAGCAACGGCATCAAGCATCCAGCACACCTAAGCAAAGCTCGAGCTCATCGTTGTCCTTGTTGTTGTTGTTGTTGTTGTTTACACTGTGGGAGGCAAAGAGCTGATGCATCTCAGAGAGCTGCTGGTTTGAGCCATAGATCCTGGAAACAGCCAGGAAAGAAGAGTATCATTATTACTGCCAGGGCTCGGGGTCTAGTATGTATTCAGCACGAGTACATGCAACAATCTGTCCAGTGTTTTGTTTTTGTTTTTAATTAGAGGTGGTGGTGGTGGTGGGGGGTGTTCTCACTGTGTGGATGCCTCCTGCTCTGACTCCTGGGATGATGGCGATGCGTCGTGATGATAATGCCTTTCCCCTCTGTTTTTACACTCCAGCTCCATTTGCTCTCTTCAGGCCTCGTACGGGACGAGAGAGAGAGTCACAGAGCCACCATTTAGCTCTCAGCGGAGAGAGAGAGAGAGAGAGAGAGATGGAGAGAGAGAAGAGGGGGAATCGGTCGCTCCTCCTCTCTTATCTCTCACTTAACAAAAAGCCTCTGATGAAGACAACGAGCATTCTCTCCCTCTCCCGCTCGCTCTTGCTCTCTGTCATTTGTCTGTTGCTCGCCTCTGTTTAACTGTCAGAGTGCTAGTTGAACATGGCAGCTCAGACACTTTTCACATCTCTGCTTCTTTGTTGCGTGTGCTCCCACGTTTGTGTGTGTGTGTGTGTGTGTGTGTGTGACTGCATCCTTGCGTTCGGTGTGTGTATACCACAGGCTTGCTTGTGAACCAATGTTTTGTACATCCAGGCTTGTGTGTGTGTGTGTGTGTGTGTCAGTTTGTGGGGGTGTGTGTTTGTCAGAGTCACCGTATGCTTACACACTCTATGCGTCTGTGCATGATTGTTTGTCTTTCGGGGGTTAACACACACATGCATGGAAATTATAGCCTACGCTGTGGCCTATGTGCAGCTGTCTAGATTATTTTTTTCTGGCTTATTGTATCCAACCAGCCCCGCCATAGCAGAAGTGGTACTCTGCTCGTAATGTGAAGGAAATGGGTGAACAGCCTCTCTAATTACACTTCACCCACTGACACTAATTTACATACAAACACAATCGCACTCCAATTCAAACCTTCATTATCCCCGGGTTCCATTCTGTAGAGCCTGATATTTTGGCTGTTATGTTTCATTCAGGCTCTGTATCTCGGCACCACTGCTTACAGTCATCACACTAACCTGAGAGGCACAAATATAGGGGAGAGGGACCCCAGAATGTCTTCAAACTAACTAACTGGTAAGTAAAAGGAACATGATACATGATGAAAATGGTCCTCTGTGTTTGCTGTGTGTGTGTGTGTGTGTGTGTGTGTGTGTGTGTGTGTTTGCATGTGGATCCAGGCGCTTAACGTTGTATGTAGCCCTCAACCACGGGCCCCAAACGTCACCCTCTGGGAGCTGACAGCACAACTGTGTTTCTGTCTTTCTCTGGGTTCATACATTTTCTTCACACTTTCCTCTCTCTCAAACACACACTGCGTACACACACACACACACACACACTCTAAATAAGCTCTATTGTAAGGCCATTACAATGTGAATGAGGGGGCCCACCAGCTCCATTGAGACTCTCGTGTGAGTGAGTGTGTGTCAGTGCAAAGTAGTTTAGTGAGATTGATGAACTAGTAGTGAGGGAGAAAGGAAACACCTAATCAAGTTAAAAAACTCTGCGTGATTGACATGCCATGGCTGCTTGATTGACACACCGCAGAAGTAGGCCTAATGAGGCTGAATCACATGTTGGGGGTGAGTGTGCGTGGATGGTGAACATCAGGAATGTTCTTGTATTCGTTCCCATGACTGATGCCATCCTTGATTGGGTGAAACAGCAGCTACAGTCAAAGTGTTGCTTCCTTCTCCTGCCTCCCTTTTTATCCCTGAGTAGTACAACTTGTGCAAAGAGAGAGAGATCAGCAAGGCGCGCCATTAACTTGCACCGGTGCGTATCCGTGTGTGACATCCCTCATCCGACTAACACCAACTAACGGGCCGTGAGCTTTTACCGGGCTCCGTGATGCCCATGGAAGAAAAAAGGCTGTTTGTGTCAATCAAATCGAGCCCCCTCCCCTTCTCTCCCTCTCCCTCGATCGCTCGATCGCCTCCACTTGTGTAGGCGCTCTTTAAAAACGCACGGCAGTTTACGCACGGCAGTCAGTCGTTAACGGGCAGCCCGATATCGGTGCTACCCCCGTCTGCTCGCTCGCTGCTCGTAATCTCCACCTTTTAAGAAGCAGAGATTGAGAAAGAGAGAGAAGTGGGCACATAGCGGGAGAGAGAGAGGGAGAGAGAGGAGGAGACAGCAGGAGGGGGGAGAGAGAGAGAGAGAGAGACGAGCGTAAGAAGAAGAGAAAGAGGAGAAGAATGATGAAAGGGGGGAGGAGAGAGGAGGAGGCTCATTCTGGCTGCCTGCATCTGCTGCTCTAGTGGAGGAGAGAGAGAGAGAGAGAGAGAGAGAGAGAGAGAGAGAGAGATGGCACAACGCTTCAGCATCCAAAACACACGGGAGTGGTGCGCCACCGAGACCGGAGCCCCGGACCCACCCGAAGCAGCATCACACTCGCCGCTCTTCCGTCACGCCTCTTCCCCGCACGACAGCGCCTCATCCTCGGTAAGAGGTAAGTGGGCGAGTCGGTCGGTGCTCGTTTCTTAACGTAAACTTAAGCGACGGAGACCGGGATGAAGGATCCGCTGTTAGTTTGAGTTCATGTTTCAGCCCGTTAGAATAATGAGCGATGTTCATGCTGCGGGTTTTTTCATCCGAACAGAACAGGGAGACGGTTTATCACTTTAGTTTGATTCCTGCAGACTCTTCAGTGTTTATCCTACACTTAACACCGCGACCCGTCACTCTAATTTAATTTAATTAACGTTGGATGATTTAAGCAGCGTTCAGAAACGATCAGGCTGCACACACAGGGTGACAGTTCATATCGTGACCACTGATTTAAAAACAGAAAACACATTTTCCTTTTTCAGAAGTTGTGGAGATTTTTTGTCTTGCAATTTTATGTTTTAATTCAAATTTAAAACTTTGTTTTACCCACTCCATGAAATGCATGAAAAAAAATAACATCTTGCATGCAGCTTGTTTTCACATTGCATGATTTAGAGCACCGCCGGGAGTTTTAGTTATTAAAATGACAAGAGACAGTAAAACTTCCATGTGAAGTCTCCTGTGCTAATCCAATTTCAGCGCCCTCCTGTGGCTCTTCATAGCCAGACGCATGCATACCTCTGGTAACAGGTTAAACCAGCACTCACCTCAGATTTGATGTTGTTTTCCCATCATTTGAAATATCAAAATATCAATTTGGATGAAGGTCCTCCTGAGAATGGGTCAGCGTAAGCTCTTTTTTTTCTTAATGCCACAGAAGAGATTCAGCCGAATTAGTGCATTCAATTAAGTACCAATTAAGATGACACACATTTTATTTAACAACAACAAAAAAAGAAAAATATGACCACTTAAATCCTGCTCTGTGCCGGCCATAAAGAAATCTATTTAGAGTTCCCTTTCTTTTCTCATTTTCTGGTCTCATGTTGCAGGAATACGACTGGAGTCTTTCCCCTGTGACCTTCTCTCCGCACGCGTTCTCTAAAGGCGAGGAACAAGGAGAGAAAGATGGGTGAACGTGAGGGAGGACTATTGATATTCAAACAGACAGAGGGAGAGGAGGAAAAAAAAAGGGGGGTGTAGAAAGATAGAGAGGGGGAGAGTGAGGCGTAAAAGAGAAAAGAGAGAGAAAGAGATGCTGTGGGATCTTTTCTTCTCCCTGGCTCCCGGCACATACATTAAGATGCTAATCCTGGTCTTTTTTGTCTCTTTCTATAATTCATTGCATTTTGTTCCTCTCTCTCTCTCTCTGCTCCTTTACTCCGTCTCTCTCATTTTTGCACTTTTCTCTCTTCCTCTCCATTTCCTCTGTACTGTCATGGGCCCCCCTCCCAGATTAGTGCTCCTGGCAAAAGGATTCCAACTCTAATTTTGTGGTATTTCAGATGATTAGGTTCAGAAATAGGACAGAAGTGCACGGAGTTTGGCGCAATAAGAGGAATCCTCTGTAGAGCTTTATGGGACTGATTAGTTGAGCTTCCATCCACCTCCCCGCATATTACCACACAACCAGCTGTTGTTTATTTGCGACGATTGACTTTTGTGTTTGTGCTTTTAACTGTAGTGTCACTTTGTGCATGTGTGTGTGTGTGCCAGAGGTTGGATAAGCCCTAAGGATGCAAGTTGTTTTCAATCAGCTCTGTAGTTACCAGCTGTGCCCTCGCATTCCCCAGGGTGGCACAGCCTAGGTGCACGCACATACACCCCCGCGAGCACGCACACAGAGAACTAATGCATACTATTCAACCTTGCCCACCAAATTCACTCTTTCTTCTTTTCTCCTTGTCCCCTTTCTCTGCAGGCATTAATCATCACTCGCGCCGTCTCCGCATGTGATTCCTCCGCGAGGATTTCGAAGGAGAGAGTACCTCGACCGCGTTTTCCTCAATGAAGACCTTTGTTCCCCAACATCCGGCGCAGCTCCGTTCTCCACCTGCCATGGTGACATGACACACCCCTGAGTGGCTTTGCTCCCCTTTCTCACCCCCACATAGATAATCTCTCGGGCTCCTCAAACCCTTAAACTGGTGCACACAGACTCTTCTAGCAAACTTTAATAAAAGAGAGATATCCCCCGTCTGCTACGTGCAACAGCTCCCTGCGTCGCGATGACGGTGGCCGTGCGATTCCGTCGCCACCTGCGTCGGCTCCTGCTCCTGCTGGCCTCCTGCTGTCTCCTCTCCCTCCTCCTCTCGGCTTACTTTCTGTTTACGAACTCCTCCCCTTCCATGCAGCTTGGACAATCCCCCGAACCTGCATGCGCCCAACCTCTGTCCATGTCCCCGTACCATCAACTTCCATACCCTTACCCTCCGAACCCCCCTCACACACATGTCCACACTGATCCGGTGGTGCTGGTGCTGGTGGAGTCCCAGTACTCTCAGCTGGGTCAGGACATCGTGGCTATATTGGAGTCGGCACACTTCCAGTTTCGAATGGAGATCGCCTCAGGGAAGGGCGATCTTCCGCCATTGACGGAGAAAGGCCGCGGACGATATTCACTCATCATTTATGAGAATCTATTAAAATATGCACATGCAGACACGTGGAACAGACAGTTGTTGCATCAGTACTGCACAGAGTACAGAGTGGGCATCATAGGCTTCTACCGCTCCACGGAGAACTCCCCACCTCTCCTCAAACTCCGAGGCCTCCCGCTGGTACTCAGGACCAACCAGGCACTTTGGGACTGCTGTGTGGTGTCTAGCTCACCACTCCTCCACCTGACCAAGCCCGGCACAGATCGAGGGGCTTTACCTGGTGAGGACTGGACCTCCTTCTCCTCCAATCACTCCACCTACCAGGCTGTGCTGCACGCAAGGGCCAAGGATGGAGCAGGGGCAGGTAGCGGCGATAATCCTGGGCCTGGCTTTAGCTTAGGTCTCCAAGCCACTGTGGTACAGGACATGGGACTTTATGACGGAGTCAGGAGGGTATTATTTGGCCAAGGACTGGGATACTGGCTCCATAGACTCATCCTGGTGGACGCCATCTCCTATCTCACTAACAGGAAGCTTACTTTGGGTCTGGACCGGCACATACTGGTGGATATAGATGACATTTTCGTGGGGAAGGAAGGAACGCGCATGAACACCAAGGATGTGAAGGTATTGAGGGTGATGGGCGTGTGATGATGTGCAGCAGAGGGAGAGAGAATGGAATAGAAAGGACGAAATCATGTCGGGTCAGTGGTGTTGGATTAGATTTTTAATTCTGCTGTCATCTTCTGAGAACAGTAATTAATGACAGCGCAGTTTGTGAAAATAAGGAATGTTTACTTATTGCTATGTAAGCCTCGGCAAATATCTTTCACCTGGAGAGTATTTCCAGGGATTTTTAGCTCAGGCACAGGTGTGCCAAGGGAGTATTTTAGAAAGCTTGTGTGTGTGTGTGTGCATGTCTGTGTGTGTTGTATACCAAGCGCATATGTGTTGGGGGTACAGCGAGAGGGTATTTATCTCAAATGGAGGTTTTAGCCAGAAGTAAAGAGGCCATTTAAGAGGAACAAAGACGTGGAGTGAAAAGAGAGAAAGAGGAGAGATGAGAGAAAGAAAGAAAGGGTGAGTGAATGAGCCAGTGAAAGATGAATGGCACTTATTCCTCTTTTCCCACGTTCCTCCTCTGAGGGAAACTAAAGGAGAGTCAGCCGTGCAGCCCGCCTCTCAAGACAGCTATTGTTTCAACACACACGCTTGCATGAGCAAACACACACACACACACACACACACATATATATATATAAATACTTGGTTGTGTAGCTTCACAGACACACACTCGCACATTTAAACCTTGAGTTTTGATGGATTTTAATATATTTTTTAAAAGAGCTCAGGTGTTGGAGTGTGGATAAAACTCTCCTCGCACAAGGAATTTTTGTTTGAAACCGTCGGCCACATTCTCCCACTGCGTCCTCGCTGCAGGGTCACTCAAGAGAAACAAATTGTGTTCGGTTTGGTTTTCACGTGTGGGAGTGTGTTGTATGTGGACAGGTAAGATTTATGCTGATTTGCACTGATGTGCATGAGCTAAACCCAGAGGCGTCTGCCTGTCTCACTGCAGCCACAGGATACACATGATAGCAAAGTATATGTGTGTGTGGGGGCGTTTTTTCTGAATCACTACTTTAGATTAGAATGTCACTTCCCGTCAATGGCTGACACCTGTCCCGTCAGGCGCTGCAAAGAAAGAAAAAATAAAACCCCAGCCACCTGTCTGTGGCTGAAACATGGGGAGGAGATGAGAGGAATGGGGGAGGCTAGAGAAAACAGAAGGGCAGTGGGTGGTGAAGTGGAGAGGAATTCCATCCTTGAATATAAAAAAGATGCTTGTATCCAAAAAGGATAAAAGAGTTCATATTCACACACACACACACATACCCGTGTGCACATACACATCCACGAAATGAGCACACACTCTCCAGTTTGAGTTTTCATTTTAAGTCTGCCTGACTCTTCAGCTTTGTAGCATAAATATACATGAGGATGAACCAGTGCCATAACAGAAGGACAGGGAGATGGAGGAAGAAGTGGAGATGGAGAAATAGATAGAGAGAGAGAAAGAGAGAGAGAGGCAGAAAAAGAAACATTCACACTCCTTCCACATTTCTTTTTTTTCTCTCCTTCAGGATAGTTGGCAATCACAGCGAGGAAGAGCAAGGGGAGGAGGAGGGGAAAAAGGGAAAAGAGTTGGGAGGGAAAGGAGGGAGGGAGGGGAAGGTGGTGTACGGCGCCTAGGGGAAAAGCTAACAGCTAAGTTTGTGATTTCAGAGAAACAAAATGCTGAAGGGAAAAGAGGGAACCAGAGGAGGGGAGGCAGAGGAGCAGGGATATGGTGATTTGTAGAGCCTCAGGTAGAGTCGTCACACTACAGCCTGAAAGCTCGTTTTAGGTGACAGGAGTAAATATCTACGTTCATAATCATGTGGCATCGAACGGTTTCATTCATACTTCTGCAAAACGTCAAACGGTAAATATTCTTAGACGGAAGTAGTTCCCCTTCTTTGCATAGCTGCTCAAACGATGACTCATATTAGACGGCCAAATATACGTCTAGCTTCGGGTGGAGGTGACAGCTGAAGGGATTTCATTTAGTTGGAGGAGAAAAAGATGAATGTTTGACGAAATCAAAGGGATTGTTTTATGATGAAAGGAAGACGTGTGCACAGATGTATGAGCTGAGGTTGTGTAAAATCCACCGGGTGTAGATGAAAGCTTTAGGGAACAACATAAGTCGATTGTCTTCAGGTTATATCTGGGTGACTGACTATTTTTACAGACCAAACAAACCTCTACAAGTTCTCTGCGAGTTCATCCTCATTTCATCGAGGCATCTATTGGCAAATATCAGTCACGAATGTATCTCGACGAATGACATGTGAAAATGTAAATCCTCTCTCATCCCCACAGCGCTTCAGAGACAGCTTACGCCTAACGCTGCATTACAATATGTGGCAGGATGTGTTATTGACCAATTAGTAGGACACGGCGTTTGCAGTGCCAATAGTAGAAATCCCTCCTTACCTCAGTAAAGCCAACATTCAATCTCCTGCTCTCCCCACGAGAAGAAGAGAAGAGGAGTGAGACAGACAGAGAGAGAGAGAGAGAGAGGGGCCAATTAAAAAGCCTCCCTCCTTCTCTCGGCACTCTTCATTAGTCTCACCCCACGAGTTCATCTGGTGACAAACAATACCTACACCCCCCCACCTCCTCCTGGCTGCACACACACACTCACACACACACACACAGCTGAATTTCCTCTATTAAAATGATTCACAGGGAGGCACCCCATGGATGACATTTCTCAAAATGAGGGATGATGCCAGTCAAAAAAAAAAACCTCTCATCAATGATACGCGCCTGCCGGTTGCTGCTTGTGTTTTTTTTATTAATTCATGCGTGTAGGTTTTTCCTCCTCCTCCTCTCCTCGCCTCCTCGGAGTGGTCGTTAGGGAGGTGTCCGATTCTCATCTTCAGATCCCTCTTTATCGCATCCCTCCTTCCACCACCTCCTCCACCGCTCACCTTCCTCCCCGCTCCCCTTTCCTCGCCCGTGTCATTGATCACTATCTCCGGCCTATTTGTATTCCTCCCTTAAACCTCTCTCTCTCTCTCTCTCTCAACCTGTTCCCACTCTTTTCCTCCCCAAGGTGCTTTCTGAAGCAGTGTCATCTAAGTTGAGAGGACACACACACACACACACACATGTGAACACACATACTGTACAAGCGTCCCAGACTCACACTCTCTTCGCACACAGTGCTGTATTTACTTGAACTAGACTTTATGTATTCAAAGGAAGGTAAGCGGGCTCGGTGATATGCACAGGTATCAGCTCGGGAACCTTTCTGCAAATTCTCAACATGTTTGTACGGGTGCAAGTTAGATAGAACTGTCATCCTGCGTTTTACACATTGTATATCGTGGCAGACAGTCTCTCTTGAACCCCCCCTCCGGAAGGAAATAACTGGCTAAATAAGATTAAAACATGCGTTTCCAAAGACTCAGTGGGGCCGTTTTCACAATTTCATTACCGTGTTTAATTTGGCAAGTCAAATAATTGCTACTTTCATGTGGCCTAACATTCCATCGGATGTTATTTCCCCCCCTTACGTCCAAACAGGAAGCTGATTTTAACGTCTTTTTCAGCTGGAGGGGAGTTATTTTACAGATTATTGCACCGTGGAATGTGTGCGGAGGTGGACGGACAATGGGACACTCGAGATGAAGAGTATTCATGTATAGGCTACGTGCTTCTTCATGAGCACTTTATTCTAGCAATGACCTAAAATTGAAAACAACGGGAAAAAAAAGAAAAAGAATTACACAAAATGGTCTTATGGCTTAGCAGCCCGGAATTTATTGTGCAGTCCTACTTAGAGTTAATCTTTAGACCTAATTAAGTATGATGCATATTTGCCACTTAAGTCAATGGAACCGAGCTCATTTCATATCCGTTTATTACTTTGCCAAATTCTATTACATAAGTAATGAAAGAAAGACATAAACAGTGGAGAAAAGATTGGAAAACCAGCGGAGAGAGAAAGAAATCAGAGAAAAAAAGAAGAAAAGATTTTTGTTACAAAAGGCACACGACTTTCTTTTTCTTTAATTTGTCACACGACCTCCTCCGTTTAATCCGTGGGCTTGCACCCCTCGCTAAGAAACCTCAGGTCTTAGATCCGAATGGTTTTTAAAGTGACAAAGTTGCAGGTGAGAAAAGAAGATGACACGTAAGACAGCAGAGTGGAAACAGGATATTGCTTCCAGCGTGATGCCTCCCGACATCTGCTCTCAATTCTGGACAAGTGAAATTATCACAGTCAGCCCTGCGGGGGGGGAAAGAGGAGTTTTACAGTTGCGTTATCAGACAGAAAAGAAAAAAAAAGGCTGTTACATGTTTATGTATCACCGGTTGGGTTTCATTTTCTATGACGCCACAAAAAAAAAAGTACAGTCATCGTATATATCATCCGTCAACAAGAAAATTATCTTAATAACTCTTTCTGTTTAATTAACAATTTTTGTCAGCGCTCCTGTTTTTTTTACTTCAAATCCACTCTTGAGAGCGTGGCTTTGTGCCATGCATTTTCTTTCCACAAAATGAGGCAGTTTTTTTTTTTTTTGCGGTCACAGCAATCACTAAAACTCAAAGATCCTTGAGGGGCTGCCAAGTAGAATTTAGTGTAAGTATAGCGATGCCAAAGCAATCACAAGTACCCTGGATCTGTGAATGCAAGTGAATACATGATTTTGTAAAAAATGCTCCAATATATTTTTATTTTTTTATTTTTTAAAAGCTACATGGACTTGAATCTGACAAGCGAGACTGGAAGTGAAACAGAGAAGGGAAGAGTAAGCAAAAGGAAGACTGGCATTAACTGGTAAAGCGCTTCTTCCTGCTCATCAAATAGAGATGCCTGACCCAGTTAAATTTGCTGGTCTAGTGTTTGCGTTTACACACATACACACAACTACATGCACTTGTGTAGATGAAACAAGAACTTTGACCTGCTTTTGCACAAGAATTAAAGCCCATAATTTGTTTTTTTTTTCCCCGGTTCCTTTCAAACCGCCTTCGAATCTGTTTGCACATAAGTTATTTTATAATTGCTTTGTTATTTTTATTTTTTTATGGATTTCACAGCCAGGCTTACAGCTGTGAAAATAAAAAAAACGAAAAGAAGGGAGGATGACAGAATGAGGATATGGTGGAGAGGTGGATGGTGTAAAGGGTTTGTGAAAGGCGGTGAATGCCAGCTGTCCAGATGCCTGTCTCCCATCTGTTTGAACCCCAACATCCACTTGGCGCCTCTTCCAGCGCTTACCACACACACACACACACACACACACATGCGATAACACACGAACGCGCAGCAGCAGCAGCAGCCGCCATCACTCTCGCATACACAGAAAACAAACTGGCATTGCATCTGACGCTAGCGGTGTTAGGCAGCTGTGGGATTAGGCACAGGAATGAGGGCTATCGCTCGCCGCTAATTGCAGTGTATGTATTTACTTTCATCAGTAAGGATTGTGAAGATCTCTCACACAGTCCCACCTCCTGCTAATCTAAATCCCTCTCTTCTGTCTCATGAAGTATGTCTTATGGCCCATTTTAAAGCCACCCCAGGCTTTGAGCTCAGTATCCAGTGCACAGATTGGCTCCATATTGCTCAAAGACCTGTATTCTCCCAGATCTGCTCTCAGAAAAAACAGCAGGAGGAGACTTCACCGTCCCTCAGAGCCAAAAGTTAGTATTTTGTCATATGTTCCATGAGTTTCTGACCAAGACACCTTTTTATTTCTGGGCATAGTGTGTACCCAGACTATTGTGATGATGTACAGTAATCCTCCCATAGCTGTCTATTCCTGAGAATAAGTTTTCATGAATAGGTCTTCAGTTTGAAGACAGTAAACTGCCACAATTTACCCGGCACGTTGTTTTCGGTTTACTCAGGTGTTAACAAAACATCCTGTTACTATTGCTGTGGTTGTGGTATCCTGATGCGGTTGTGTTATGAATAATAATAAGTGCAGATTTTATGATGCTATTATTGCATCTGTCAAACAAACCTTGTGCTTGTTGTCTGGAGAACCTCTGGATTGGACACACAGTAATAAAATAGATTAAATAACTACTTAAGCTGCCAGTATACTTCTCCAGAAATGCTTGTCGGATGGTTTAAAAGCTTCAGAAAAAAAATAAAAATAAAAATCCCCTCCCCCTCGCAACTTTACGACGTTGGATTAGGAGAGCCGTGTCCGATCGTTTCTGCAGATTTCCAAAACCAGAAAATCCAACATTCACACTCACTTTATGCCGTGATTAGACAGCTGTGCCGAGGTGGGAAAAGCCACCAGAGTTTGAAGTTCTCTGTCTTTTTAAAAATTCTTTACACAACTATTTCTGTCACTTGTCATGTGAAAAAACCAAGTACAACACCATGAATGCGTTCCAGGAGCGGCTGTCTGAGGTTGTGCGCCGTTTTCCCAGATTTAAAGCCATGAACGCTTCTGATTTTTTAAACGTGGTCGGGCAACCCAAATTTAGAATCATTTTTATTACCAAGTAGATTTTCATTGGTGCATAACCAACATTAATAGAAATTTATAAGGAAGATAAAAATCTAGAATAGTAGGTTTTAGAAGATATAAATAAACATACAACATGCTGTTAAAATGGAAAGAAGAGAAAGCATTCACCAGATGGTGTGCAAAAGTTCAAGTATATGATTCATTCATCAAGTATGTTCAGGACAGTATGATAAAGTCAACCAAAATTCCAAATTGAATTATAAAAAAATATATTTTTATATCAAACAGGAACTGAATGAATTCATTGATTGGTTAAATTACTGTTGAGAAATAAAAATCTCTCTCTGCTTCTCCTCCTCATTGTCTCCTCCTGTGTTAGACTTGCCCCACAAACTAAAATGAAATCAGTAAGCTGTAAAGTTTATCTATTAAACGCAGCCTATTCCATAATACATCTTTCAAATGCTTTCAAAAGCACTTTGCAGACACTTGTAACTTGCCCGAGAAAGCTGATCCATCACAGTGAGCAATTTGTTGCCTGTGAAAGTTTCATAATCAGCGCTGCAGTTGCAAACGGCGAGCGTTTCGGGAAACTCTTCTTGTTAGTGCTATTCTCGGTAAGATTTCGCCTGCTGAACAACAACTTCTTTAGTGCGAGAAATGAGCTCACGTGACCTTCGGTGTTCTTCACTTGTCAGCACAACAGTCAACTATCGCGTCTCTGATGGCAGAACGTGCAGCATTACTGCACAATGAACACCTAATTTTCCCCGGAGGGAAATAAAGGTGACAATATGCTCACCGCCGTGGTAAAAAAGGGCTAAAACATGCAAAAGCATCAGTTCCCGTGTGGTCATTTGTGACTGTGAGTCACTGACACATCACAAAAAATGTCCTGCGTGGCTCTTCTGTTCTCTGCCACGGACGTTAGGTAGCAGAATACAAATGAGCACGCCGCACACTTGGACACACACCTACGCCAAACATCACGGATACCGACACGCGTGTTAATAATGCATTTTTGTTTTTGACCGAGTGCATCTGGGAGTGTATATTGAGTTACAATGCAAAGCACTCAGCTACAAACTTAATTTAATTCTTTAAATCTTTGTATCCGCACATTTGCCAGTGTATGGCTAAGTAAACACGAGTCTGTGTGTGTGTGTGTGTGTGTGTGTGCAAGATGTAGAGGATGTCATAACAGAGGAGACAGGGGATCAGATTAGGAAGCTGTGCACATCTGTCAGCGTGCAGCCATCTTCAACACCATTAGATTAGAGCTAATGAAGACACTCTATGCATGTGTCTGTATATTTGTTAGTTTGGGACACACACATGCAGGAGGAGAGGGAGACAAAGAGTGCCTGGAAACGATTCTTAGCTCTGACATCAGCTGCTCAGGTCTCGTAAATCAGGCAGGGTTCCCGGGGATCGATTAAAAGCAGCATGACAAAGATTGGTAATAGAGATGTGGCACGGTGCCCAACAGAAAAGACCCAGACTGACTATAATATACAAAGAATTATAAGAGTTTCAGAGATAAACAAAATATTTGTGCGGGAGCAAACGGCGCTAAGTGCAACGGTGGAAAGGAAGATGGGCTGGGAGAGTGCAAGAGAAGGAGAGAGAGAGAGAGAGAGAGAGAGAGAGAGATCTTTCCTCCATGCTGCTTCAGCCTTCCTTTCAAATTAGAACAGCCCCGTCTCCTGAGAATGTGACATTTTCACGGAGCAGGCGAGGGAGAGATGGAGGTTCAGAGAAGGGTGGGGTGGGGCGGAAGACAAATGGGGAAGGGGAGGGAGGGGGGGGGGCAGAGAGGCGATTGCAGGTTCTCAGAAGCGGGAGGATGGAAGAAGAGAGTGAGAGAATCGGAAAAAAGAAAGGAGGCGGTGGAAGAGGAGGGAGGAAGGAGAGGAAGGAGGGTAGGGGGAGGATGCGGGGTTTCACTTGGTAATGTTAGGGATGGATGGAGAGAATGATGAGAAGGGAGGAGTGTGTGCGGGGGTTATTAGTCCACCCTCCAGAGGCTACTAATGCACTGACCTTCATTAACTCGCATTACCGTCGGTGTGCGCGACTGTGTGCGCGCGAGAGTGCAACTCTCTTTAGTTAACACTCATTACGGAGTCTTTGTTTAAAGGCCAGTAAACTAATGAAGTCATTAAATAAGTGGAGGAAAAATCCTGATTCAAGTATTGAAAACCCAGAGAGGTAACTTTAAGGGACGGGGACAACAACCACTGGAACACCTCGACCAAAATAAACCAAACACACCACAGCAAACAGCATGTTGGTGTCAAGCCACGAGATAAGCAGTGATGAGCACGCACAGGCGTCATGATAGTTATCTGAGGAAGCAGCGTTCACTTAAATATACAACAGAGAGGCATAAGACCAGAATCAGACAGATCAGGTGTTTATCTATGCAAATGCAGGCTGGGGAGAGATGAACCTGATATACTGTTGAAGGGGGTTGAGTGCGATTCTGTCACTAATGCTGCCGTTCTTTCTTTCGACAGGTTCTGCTCGACACTCAGAGACAGCTGCGCTCTCAGATCTCCAACTTTACCTTCAACCTGGGCTTCTCTGGGAAGTTCTACCACACGGGTGTGTTTTTGTTTATGTGCTTTCCCATATTTAAGTCAGTTTCTAAAAGAAATATGAATACGATGAGCAAAGCTATAAAACAGAGCAAAATCATTGTTTGTTTTTTTGTTTGGTTTGAACATGGCAAAACAACACAGGTTAAGATATTCAGCTGCTTTATTAAAAAAAAGATCTACACACTGGTTTTAATGTAGCATGTACAGCAATTTTTATATGAAAATCTTGTCTCTCATTTTTATTTTCAATTTATCTTTGGACTCTTTTTTTTCTAAAGGTCTCGCACAGACCTTGCGGGGCTGAATATCCTCAAACAATATTTGGTCTTGTGATGAAGAATAAAATCTTTTTTTTTAATGGAAATGTTCACATTCATAGCTTTTGGTACCTTTCTGGTACCCATCAATTGAAAAATGTATTTAGACGCTCCCCAGTGCTCCTCTGTGTCAATAAGAGAAGCCTATTATTATTATTATTATTATGTTGAAATCTAAATAGCACAATTCTTCTAAAAGTAAGTGGTTGTGATGGAAAATCAGTGCCTCATATATTTGTTAGAAAATGTTCAGTGTAAGATAAATGTTCACAGCCTTCAGTTTAGATCTGTGTGCCGCAGCAAATCCTGTTATTTACAATAAGAAAACATATATATAAATAAACGACATAAGGACTATTCCACTTAAAGTCAGCACTAAACTAAGTATCAAATCAAATGTACTGAAGAAGGGATGAAATCACAGCACAGTGGTCTTAGCGGGACTAATCAATCCAACGCGGCTCCTGTAGCTTATAGTGGGTTTATGTGAAGTTGCCCTAGTCATCATTAAAAAAATCTTACACCATCTCTAGATGTTGAGTTACAGAGTTATATTTATATAGGCATATTTGCGAGGTGGTGACATAGTGCTGTGCATTCAAAGCTGTGCTGCGGATCCAAGGACGGATTTTATTGATTTTCTAGTTAAAGTGTCTAAATTCTGCAGCAGAGAACAAAGGAGCGCACACTGGAAAAGAAAAATAGAGGTGAAAATGAGCATAATTATAATTAGAAGAAATCTGATAGAAAATGGAACATATTACCACAGCATCTGTTATTGCTATGGCATCACTTTTCATCACCATGGTATCAGACTGTCACCTTATTTAGCAACATGACCTTAAAGCAACCCAGTTGCTTAGTGATATATGTACTCCAACCTTAGACTGATGTGAAGTTGAATATAGAACTATTATTAATGTTCCCAGAATCTGCAAACGTGCACTTATGCACGTTATTTCCCGTCCTTTTGTCCTTGCACATGTGTATATTTACATTCGTGTGTGTGTGTGTGTGTGTGTGTGTGCAGGCACGGTTGAGGAGGACGAAGGAGACGATTTACTGTTGAAATATGTGGATGAGTTCTGGTGGTTCCCCCACATGTGGAGCCACATGCAGCCTCACCTCTTCCACAACGAGTCCTCACTGCTGGAGCAGATGGTCCTCAACAAGGAGTTCGCTCTGGTGAGATGCAAGCACACACACACACACACACACACACACCTCCACACACACCAAGCACGCACATTTCTTGCAGCTGTCTGTTTGGTTGTTGCGCTCTCTTCTTGTGTGTCCTTTTAATCAAGCCTGATTCCCATGATTGCATTTTCTTCAAGGACGTCTGTTGTTATTTCCTTGCCACAGCACATTACAGATATTATGTTCGCAGGTCAACATGCTGGGATTGTTCTAACTAACTTTATAGAGGCTGGGAGAATGCGCTTATAGGATACGTTATATGTTTTATAGGAAACATAATTGCTTGGAATCTGGGTTTCATGTCTTGTACATGGGTTTAAAATGTGTTTTTGTTCCACAAGACGATACTTTAAGGAAAAGAACGGGAAATATATTGACTGTGAATGTTTTGCAGATGTGTGCAAAATAAATGTGTCCTTGTTTCGCCGGTAAAACAACATAATCAGGATAGAGTTACGTATCCTGCGGAACATATTTGCTGATGCAAATTAGTTGCATGTGAACATATTTTTAAGAAGTCCACGAAGCAAGAGGTAAAGTGTATTTCTGTCCTCAGCAGTAAAAATGCGTGTACTAATTTAGTAAAAAAACAAAACAAAATGTTAATATCTCATTTGGGATGTGCACTTATTTTTGATGGGGGCACCTGAGCCCTGTTTAATGCCTCCTGTTTAATCTGAAGTCCACAAGGTCGAGCGCTTCTGTTCCTCTGCTTTGTCTTGTTTTCCCGAGCTTTGTTAGTACGAGAGCCAAGATGATTTGTATGACCGCCCTGAGCTGTCCTGTGGCACATACAGTACAATGAGGGTGGTGGTGGTGGTGGTTCATGTTGTTGAAGGTGATTGTGATCATAAAGTGTGATCCCTAACCTCTATTGTACACACACACATACATAGCACACTCCCTCATTCCCTGACTGCTGATGCTTAGCTTTGACAGTGTGTGTAGGTGTGTGTCAGAGCGAAGGACAACACCATCAGTCTGCAAGATGTACCCAGAAACCATCCACCCTCGCACTCCCACACATACACATGCTCACACAAAATATATATATTTTTTTAATTTCCCAACCCGAAGGCCAGAATCGTAATAAACAAACCTTCTTCTGCAAGGTCACACTGCTGCGCCCCGTGTGTTTATGTGCTACCATGTCCCTTGTCAGAGTTGTAAAATGTGCTCAGACGTCTGTGTTTATGTATGTAACCCTCACTTACGTGTCCGTGCCTCCGTCTTTGTGTGTTCTCCACCTCCAGGAGCACAACATCCCAGTGGACATGGGCTACGCCGTTGCCCCTCACCACTCGGGCGTCTATCCGGTTCACCTGCAGCTGTACAAGGCTTGGAGACGTGTGTGGAACATCCAGGTCACCAGCACTGAAGAGTACCCCCACCTTAAACCTGCCCGCTACCGCAAGGGCTTCATCCACAACAACATCATGGTGAGGGAGATGTTCAAATCACGTGTCTGCGAACAAGCCTCAGGGGTGCATCAGAATTATCATGAGTGCACACACACACACACACACACACACACATGCAAATGTGCTCATCCACATCTATAAATGCACTTTGATCAATTGACATGTTTCTGCACACACACACGTGAAAATTGATTAGCACCTTCACGACTAACGACCCGTATTCATTATTGAACATCTCTCTTTTTTTTTGTTCAGCTGAGAGCCAAGAAGGCTGCCACAGGTCTCATTATAAATTATATTTTTCATCTCTATGATTATTGCTCGTACTATTTTGCCGCTTTGAAAAATTCCCCTTCTTTTTTTATCTTCCGCGGGGCTAGAGGAAGTAAAAATGTAGCCAGCAGGTGACTGTGGGTGTCTCCTACATGCGAGTGAGGGTTGGTGCTGTGTGTGTAGACATGTTTTCTAAAATATGTTGGCCCGGTAGACAAAGCAAAGTTGCGTGTCTGACAAAAAAAGAGGCAGGTTAGTCAGATAAACGTGATAAATATCACAACAAAGTGCATCTTTGAAGAATCGCTGCATGGTATCTGTTGCTTTTTCTTAATACAGCGCCATTGATCAGGCAGAGGTCATGAATCAAACCTAGCACTTGCTTGCAGAGCATCCTCGCCCACCAGGAGGGGGGGGAAAAAAAGTTATTTGCGTAATTCATGTGACTGAAATTAAAACCATGAATCGTAAATTCCTCGAGCATCAAAGCGACCTAAAATGCAGAACTCACAAGAGTCTCTTTGGATATGTTGTTCTGCCGCTCTGTTCTTTGATCTCACTCTGAAAAACTGTTTCTATCTACTGTCTCTCCGTACAAACGAGCGTTTGCTGAATAGTAAATTGTGCGCTGATTGTTTTCTTGTGGTCTTAAACAGGAAATCAATGATGCTTTTCGCGGTGTGTAACCTCTGCGTGCGCGTATGTATGTTGTGCGATATGAATGCTTTGACCTCGTCTCACCGCAGCCTGCTCAGCTCCAGGTTGATTCAATATTTAATGGCTTCCCAGTGCGGCTAAAGGGTTGAGCTTTTCTGTGTGTAGGCGACTTGTGTGTGCTTGTATATTTGTATATGTGCAGGATGTGCATCAGAGAATAAGGATCTAGTAACGAGGCCACTTTTACACTTTCATGCTCCGATAAATAATTCATCAGTCACCGTTTGAGACAGCAGTAGAATAAAACTCTTGTCACCCGTTGCACCTAAGCAAGTTGTCTTCATCCCTCCCTCTGTCTCTCCTCCTCCTCCTCCTCCTCATTCACTTGTCAGTCAGGCTCTTTGTCAGTGTGCACAACTGCTCCCTTATTGACAAAAGAACCAATCACATCTGACACCAAAATTACCAGTCCACGTTGTTCCAGCATATTCAGGGTTTTGAGCAAAGCGTTCGAACAGACAGCTGCGTCAGTTTTCCTAATCAGTCATAAAGTTCTGCTTTCAGTTCTTGACATCTCGTCACGCCGTCATAAAAGATGCCACGTAATCCTACTTTCTTTCAAGCTGACAGTTTGACAGGCTATAATGTGTTATTATACATTATCAATAAGGAAGGAACTGATGAGCGTCAAGCGAATCGCTGACTTCAATAACAAGACACCGAACAAAAAACCCGCATTTAAAGCTTCACAACACGAAACATCCCAAAGAAAACTGACAAAGCAACAAAAAACTAACTAGCAGGAAAAAAAAAAGTCAAATCTTTGTTTTATACAAGTAGAAAACGCCCTTTGAAGAAAAGATGTAGAGGCTGAAATAAAATTAAACCCCCAACAAAAATTACCTTTCACCATCGACCCCCCCCCGATGATGGATGCAGCTGTTCTCCGAACATTGTTTTCGTCCTCACTGTCTTTCAAATAAAACTCAAGACAAAAGGTTTTATTGGCTGGAATAAAGTTTTTGTTGGAAAGTTCGGCCACATTTAGAAAGCTGTTGCTGAAAGCTGATCATCACATCTAGAGTGATCTCTTATCAGCTGAGCAAAGTTTGTCGGGCAAATTAATGGACTTGAGGGAAACACCCATCATTAGAGACTCTGCAGAGCGGCTGCCATGCTCTGGTGCGAGCTAACTTACATGTTTACTATAGAAATAATGTTTCTTTTTTATGTTTTCTGTTGAAAGTTATGTTGGAAAACACAGCTGGACATTAAGTCTATGAATTACAACCTGCGGTTGGTGGTCTCAGAGGTATCTTATTCACTCCAACAGTGTCCCTCAAGAGAATTTATTTTGGAGGGACAACAGGCTTCACTTCATCGCACTGCCACCATCCCCTAAGGAATGTGTATTAATGACTTTTTGTTGAATTTTGCTTCTTAAAATGTTCAGTTTGGTTTCACAGTTTATTCTTAATTTTTGGAAACAGTGAATGTTCAAAAGAATCATGCCCCAAAGGTCCATTTAATAACTGTTCTGGAGCTTTTAATAGAGTTTGCCTAATTACCATAAAGTCTTTAAATCAAAATCAAATCAGATTTTATTTGTATAGCCCAAAGTCACAAAGTACAGTTGCCTCTGAGGCTTTACAATCTGTACAGGGAGTGACACCCTCTGTCCTTAGACCCTCGGTTTGAGCGAGGAAAAACCTTTAACAGGGAAAAAAGGTGGAAGAAACCTCAGGAAGAGCCACAGAGGAGGGATCCCTCTCCCAGGACGGACAGACGTGCAATAGATGTCACGTGTCACATATTGTACAATTACAATAAATGATAAAATGATTACAGTAGCAGTGGAACCTGTGATAGAGATAGACACAGATGCACAGCAGCAGCAAATCATCAACTAACTATAAGCTGTAATGGAGATATGGCAGCAATAATGACAGTAGTAATATGTGTAGTGGACGTCATGCAGGAACACAGCAGCAGCCACGATCCACGAGAACCTGCTGGACGAGAGAGCACAGAAACTCCGGGGGAAGAAGTTTAGTTAGTAACATGCATTAATGAGACATGTATGTTTACAGATGGTTGTTGGAGATGTACCTCTGAATGTACCTTTAAGTGACATTGATCCATCTAGATGAAATTCTTTTACAAAGCTGCAGAAATACACACACATGCATTAGTATTCATTGTTAAATATATTAATACAGAGAAGCAAAGCAGTGTAGAGAAATAGTGAAATAACTCATCTCTTGCTCCGAGACACTGCATGCTGCACTGACTAAATAGAAAAGAGAGGCGAAGGAGAAAAAAAAAAGAGAACAGATTCAAAACTTAGCTCATGGAGGCAGAACATTTTTCTGAGAGGCAGTTTGTGTGTGTGTGTGTCGATGTGTGTGTCTGTATATATGTGCGATATTAAATCATTTCAACATAAACCGGCCAGTGAGCTTTTAGATTCTGATAATTCATCTAGCCTCCTGACCTCTCGTAAAGTTACTCTGGGACATCACTCACAGCCTTCCCATTTTCTTTACCTTTCACATTTTTTCACTTCCAATTTTTCTCGCAATTTCCGTCCATTAATCTCTTTCCCCTCTGTCTCTCCCTCCATCTTTGTTTGCTCAGAGGAGGACAGGAAGTTGTCTTAAGGCTGTAAAATTGGTGTTTGGGTGTCTCTGTCAGCAGATTGAGAGCCACCCACTGGACCCACACAGTATCAGAACAAATCAGACTGAGATATGGGATTGTGCCGTGTGTGTGTCTGTGTGTGCACTCGCACAAACATGCATACTTGTGTGTGTGTGTGCGTGTGTGTGTATTTCTTTTTAAAATGTACTATATCAGTTTGAGCTATAGCTCTGTGGATAATTGGTTTGGTGAAATAGTGCTGAGTGTCTGTGGCTCTGGTGGCCTTCTCTCTCTCATGCTCTCTCACTTTCTCTCACTCTCTCTCTCTGTCCATCTATCTCTCTCTCTCGCCCATGTATATGTGTGTGTGTGTGTGTGTGTGAGTGTGAACGAGTCTGCAGTGTTTTATAGATAAACCAATATCTTCGCTCCCAGCCTTTACTCTCTATTTCACAGAGAGAAGTGCCCCACAAGGAGTTCACAGTAAAGACCTTCGTCTTCCCTTCTCCTCTCTTCTTCTTCTCTTCATTTAATTCATTTAATGACCTCATGAAACAGCGATTCATTTACCAGCGGTTAACCACTTGATTCAGGGCTCTGTTTCGTGTCTATATTTTGCAGGATACTTTTTATTGTATAAAAATGATCTAAATATATATTAACATCAACCAAAGGACTCTCTAACTCAAGGTGGATGCTTGACAAATGCTAGTACTACAGTTGAGGTAAGCTACAATATTATAGACTAGTACAAAGTAGATAGAAATGTCTTGGAAAACAGCTAGTCTGTGCTGTGGTGTCCCGCAGGGTTCCATCCTCGGTCCTGTTATTTTCTCTGTGTACTTGCTTCCCTCCTGCCAAATCGCTAAAAAATACGACATTTCCTTGCACTGTTGTGCCGACGACACAGAGCTTAATCTGCCCCCCCTGAAACTAAACGAACGGTCCATTCTAATCAGTCTCATGAATTGCCCCGGGGACATAAAGTGCTGGATGGCACTAAAACTTGCTACAGTTGAATGAGAGCTAGAGTCTGAAGTCGTCTTGTTTGGCCTCCCGTGACTCCATCAAAGTGATAATCAACAGTCTTGGCAACCTGTCTACCCTTGTTAAACCCCATGTCAAAAACCTTGGTGTGATATTTGATTCCGTCTTTAAGTTTGACAAGCAGGTCAATGCAGTGGTAAAAGCCTTTTTCACAGCTTTGTACCATTGCCAAAATCAAGCAGTTTCTCTCTTCCAAAGATCTTTCAAAGACCTTATATCCCACTTGGACTACTGCAAGTCTCTGTATACTGGGATCAGTCGTTCCTGTCCTGCTGCAAGAGGTCCTATATTAACCCTATTCTGGCCTGTTTCGACTAGCTGCCAGAATTAATATTTAGGTTCTCCTGTTAACCTATAAAGCCTTAAATTGGCTGCATTGAAGGCATTGACTCTTTTAAGATCACTAGCATTTGAATCCTCTCGATGTTTCTGATATTTTGACTTGTCTATAAGTTATTTGTGCCCCTGAGCTGTTTCTTTTATTTGTGACTTTAACTACCTGCTGTGGTCTGTCAACGTGGCTTGATTTTAAATGTGCTTCATAGATAAATTTGATTCAACTTGACCGATGTTAAAAAAACTAAAGCCAAAACAATGTCATTGCTGCTGAATCAATAGTTGCTGTCACGTTTAAAAACCTTCTCCAAGCATGACATTGTTTCATATTTACTAGAAGAAGGAGAAATTTGACACCTGAGAGCCAGCTTTCATCAATAAAGCACAGAGTGTGTAACTCGCACGGGGCGTGGTGGTGTACTTTTGGTATTTTTGTGGCCAGCGGTGCACCTGCTCGAGGTGGGATTAAAAGTAATCCATTATCATCTCCTCCCGCTTCGGTAAACAGTGACTCACCAAAATACCAAACAGGTGTAGGTGAGGGAGAAAAAAAAAAGGTTGAACAGTGCCCCAGAAAGATTTAACTTCACCAGCGCAAATCAATGTCTGACGCTATGCACCTGCATGAAAATTAGGTCTCTAGTGCCGTGGTGGAGTAATTTCAGTTGGGCAGCTCTTCAAGACAGTAAATGTTGTGTCTTTTGGTAATTCGAATTTGACTGTTATAGACAACAGACATCTTGCAAGGAAAGGCACAGGTGGAACTAATAACATTTAATGACAGCTCCTTTCTATTTAAGGGGAGCCAAGCGAGCCAGCGTGCACAAAACCAAAGTGCTGGAACTTAAATGGAGCTGAGGCATCATTAATGTTATTAATCACACATTTCTTATCCCATGTCCAGTCAAAATGCCATCTGTGGAAAAGGTTTATTACACTCCACAAGAATGTGACTTGAAACATCTGCATAATTGACACCCGTGCTTCTCCGCAGCGATAGGTAACTTTCACCATATGCTGAATGACAAAACATCAAGAGCATCCCTGACCCGCTCCGCTGTCTGCTTCTCCCGTTTAGAAACTGCAGTGTAGATAAGTGTGACTCTATCGCTGTACATTTCATCCTAACATCTGTCGTCTTTTATTCTTGGCTAATTTATTTATTTTTTGCTATTTTAAGTCATCTTTGTACCTGTTTTGTTTGTACTTGTTTGGCCTTGAAATAGGTGAACGATCAGCACTTTGAAAAGGCTTACACAGAAGTAGCTCTTTGCTTTTTAATCTCGTGTAATTGTATCGCAGCGGGTCCACATGACACTTACAGGGGAATTTCACCGATTCATCAAAGTCTGTTTATAGGTCTCGGGGAGGACTACTGCATATGTGAATAAAGTCGTGTAATGCCTTTGTGGCTTCAGAGGGAGATACACCTATGTGGTAAATGCAGTCTTGTAGTTTTGGAGTGATGTCATTTGAAAAATCTTGGGTGTGCAGTTAGAACGAAGTAAGCTTTCCAGCCCTTTATCTCCGTTTGCGGCCTGCAACTCGACCCACTACTATAGTGTAACATGCCCGAGCCTCCGAACCGACTGTCGGTTGGAGTTTTTTGACAAAGAAAACAAAGAAAACAATAATAATATCTGTTAAATTTTGTTTGTTTTGTGTCTTAGAAACTAGTGCCTGCTACTTTCCTGGCTGACTAAACTTTTATTCATCTGCACTCTCTCTGTAAACTAAAGACATGTGAGATATTAATAACAAATCTTTTTTTTTTGTGTGTGTGTGTGTGTGTGTAGGTGCTGCCTCGTCAGACGTGTGGCTTGTTTACTCACACCATCTACTATAAGGAATACCCTGGTGGACCTAAAGAACTGGACAAAAGCATCCGTGGGGGAGAGCTGTTTCTCACCGTGCTACTCAACCCAGTGAGTCAGAACAAACCACACACACACACACACACACACACACACACACACACACACACACACACACACACACACACACACACACACACAACACAACAAACACATGAAAACGGATATACAGAGTGAGAAACAGGGGGAACTGTTACTTTCTATTTTGATTTTTGCACCTTAAAGAGGAACCAACCGGGTTTCCTGCTCTCACTGTTAAGGTAACTTCCTGTCTGTCTGATTCATTTTTTTTTTTTCATTTTTGCTTTGTGTGTGTGTAAATGTGTGTGTGTGTGTGTGTAAATGTGTGTGTGTCTGTCTCTTTTCCTGTCAGGGCCTGCTTCTCACAGTGGAGCTGTGTTCATCTCCCCACTTTAAATTAGGTCTCACCACAGGGGGGTTGCTGTCACACACACGCATACGCACACATACACACACACACACGTCCTCCCCCTCTCGGTTACCCCTGCTGCGCGTGTCAGCTCAACTCGATTTTGCTTTGAATTAAGGAACAGAATTAGGTTTTTTCGGTGGCAGTTAAGATGCTCATCCACGTGCACGTCGAAGGTAGGCATAGAAAATTCCCAGGAATTATCCCCCAAACAATCTCACCGAGTCGAGGCGTGCACATGCATGCGCAGGCACGCGCCGGAGATGCTCGCAGACCAAGCAGTAGGCTGTATTGAAGTGTCAGGTAGAGGAGTGCTGAACTAGAGGAGCTGTCAGAACTCAGCGAACATCATAGAGTCAAGTGCAGCTTCGCACAACAACCCAATCTATCCCTTTCTTCGCTCTCTGCACCACTTTGTCTCTGTCTGTCGGTGTCTTTTTGCTATTCTTTTTTTATTCCGTGTTTTCTTTCCGCCTCTCTTTCCTGACATCTTTCTTTCACTTCTTCCTTTCTCCGTCTTTCTTCCGCCTTTAATTCTTTGCTATTTTATTCATGTTGATGTTTTGCCTGTCCTCCGAGCCTCCACATCTCTGTTCCCTCCTTTTCACTGTTTTAAAACGATAATAACTGTCATTTGCATAGAAATATTATAAAAGCTTGTTGTTCTGTGCTCAAATTACAGCTGGATAGTCCATATCCAGCCTAAAATAACTCCTTTAATTGCTTCATTTCATGTTCCAAATGTCTTTCAGGGTACCTCTTACCTGGAAAAAAATAAAAGTCCTTTGTTACACCCTTCATGTGGATAGCATGAAGTGTTTTACATTCCCCCAAGCAGGGTGAAGAGTTTTCTAATAATAGAAAAAGAACTACGTGGTTGACATTGAGTAAAAACTGGAGGGATCATAACTTACCCTTTTTTTCTATCTAAGGGCGGTGGAAGTGATATTGGGAGCTGAATTACTTGTAATGCTCACCAAGGACTCAGTGGGGAAATAATACCAGACAAATAGTCACCTGCGACTATAAAGACGCTTGTCACGGCTGTTTTGGACATGCTTCATTTAATGAATTATGATAGGGATGAATAATTACATGGCCTTTAGCAAAACTCTGTCGTGGTTTGCATGAGCAGCACGAGGCTTGGCTGAACGAGAATGTAGTGTTGAGGACCTGTGGTGTTATTTTTTTTATCTTTGGTCTAAAGAAAACAGACTTCCTGGAGCGCCACATGAAAAGGAAATGCTTTCAAGCAAAGGTTTTCAATTCAGATGGGGCAGTCTAACACAAAGTTTTATATTTATTTTTTTTGACTGGAGATTTATGCCAGAATCCTCGAAGGCGTACAGTCCCTAAAAAAAATGACTGACATAGCCGGCTTGAATGGAATTCAAATCTCAGACTTGCTCTTATAAAATTTACATTAATCCACTTCAACCTTCAAAACTTTTCCGATACAAATACTCCACACGGTGGTCGCCGGCTGCCTTATGGGTCCTAAAATCACCTGAAAGAACCCAGAGAGGAGCTCCTTGCACGATGTCTGGACTGAACGCTTCCAGGGTAAACACTGCAGCTCCATAAACCCAAGGCACAAAATGATCCAAGTTTCCCAAAAGCTCCATGTACTAAAGTTAGTTTATTCTTCACATTCTCCAACCTAGTCTCAAATACAGCGAGGGAGCTTGTTTAACCTGCATCTGCCGCTTCTGTTGTAGATATTTTTCAGTTGTGTTTGTAGATGCATAAACACCCAACAGTCCGATAGCTAACCAAAGTTAGTGCCACTTGAGGATGATTATGGAATCAGAATATCTAAACATTTTCCAGAAGAACCTAACAGTTATGTTTGTGTTAAAAAGGACAGACAACACACTGATATAAGTCCTCTCTCTGACGACGACGACAATACACAATAACAATAACCTCATATGCTCTGTTTTTAAGTGCAGATATCATGATTTAATAATTTAATTTAATTTAATATAATACTTTAATTTGGTGCTGCTTATTCTAATTGCAAAAGTATAATGCTAAAATAGCTAATCCTGATTTATATAAAATATATAAACCAGGTTCTATAATATATTTGGGAACATCACAGTCAATTAAACATAAAAAAGGATAATATACAAACACTGCTTTGTAATATATAATATTTTTTTAATATCAGTACATCGTTAACTGTATGCTGGGCTGCTTTTTTTTTCTTTTCTTTTTTTGTTGTTGTGGCTTTCATTTCATTTCCGAAAACCCCATGAAGTAATAATAAAACACCAAAACATGTCATCCAATTTCCTCTTATCACACTTTTATCATTATATATTTATTGTGACTGAGCTGTGTGTTCCCGAGGTGGTGATTAGCGCCAGAAACATTTATAGATCATTTCATTTGTGTGTTTGTGGGTTCACATGCGTGTGTGTACGAGTATGTCGGATAAAGAACCTGGCAATGTTTTCGCTCGCAGCACCAGTGAATTCATCTCCACATGGGCTCGCAAACCAAGATGATGCCTCTGCATGATCACTGTCCATCTCTATCTCCTTCACACACACACACACACACACACACACATTCATATAAATTACAAAAGGGTTTGAATTTCCTCTTGAAAGCCAGAAACGCACAGAGGCTAATTACATTTTTTCCACAATCTTTTGTCCTTCTCCCTCACCGCCTCTCTTTCTTCATCAGCGTAATAAGAGACGCAACTCCCCCCTTGTTGTATCTCTTAATGAAGAGGCCGATTAAACATAAAAGCATTTTAAGCACTAAATGAGAGCTATCTGCCACCACATACACACTCACGTCCACACACACACGCTCACGCAGACATGATTTATTTTCACTTCTCCCCGCTATGTTTCCATTTGCAGACGCAAAAGCTTTCATTAGTGTCTGCACTTTGTACTTTGTAATCAATAGTGTTCTGTAGCTCACTGCTTTGGTCCCCCAGGGGGGTTTCCTATTGTTTGATGATCTGCACATTGGTAACATTGTCACTTCCCATTCAATGACTTTAAATCACATTTGGCCTGTGGTGGCGGTTCACCATGCGGCGACAGAAACCCAACGTATCGGGTGTGTGTGTGTGTGTGTGTGTGTGTGTGTGTGTGTGTGTGTGTGCATGTGTCTATGAGCGTTTGGATACTTTTGCATCATCCCCGAGCTGCATCAGCGATCATTGAGCTCCCCCGTCTCACATAAGCTCGACGATCGATTGGACGACCTAGACTTTGCAAACAGCCAATAGGGCACAAGTCGTTCCCCAATAAATGGCCAGAGAGATGGCGAGAGAGTGATGGCGGAGGGAGAGGGGAAGAGAAGAGGATATTGTGGGGTGGGTAAGGAGGTGGTGGTGGTGAGAAGGTGGCAGACAGATTGAGATTTAATTTTCAGGTCACGGCATCTTGTGTCACTTGAGAATCCAGACACACACACGGAGAGGAAGTGATGCACATACAGGCGCACACACACAAACACACAAACACACACCGGCGCATGTGTTTGTGTGTCAGCAGCCAAGTAGCCGGCCGCGTATGCGCGCATGTGTATGTTTGCATAAATGTGTGTCTAGCTGACAAAGCAGAGCTGTAGACATATATCAGGCCTGACATTTAGCGCTTAGCTCTGCCACTAAGCTTATTAGCCAAACACCAAATATCAGCACAATCTGCCTCCCTCCCATCCCTCACCTTCCCCATCCCCATCCAAAGCTCTGGTGGCTTTCTCTCTCTCTCTCTCCATCTTTTCCTCTCTCTCTCTTCTCCTGATTTCCCACTTGTTCATTTGGACTTTTCTCACATGTGTGAATCCACACTTTTTTTTTGTCTCGTTTCCACTCCTTCCTTCCCTTTCTCGGGATTCCTGCTGATTGCCACTGAAGGCTTTGGCAGCTCATCAACACATACAGACTTTTCAAACACACACACACACACACATACACACACACACAATAAGCTTCAATCCAAACAGGAGGAGAAATTACAAAGTGAGAGCAAACCAGGGAAAGACGCCAGAATAGAAAGGGCCAGAAGATGTTGACTGGAGCAGGCAGAATAAATTGAATCGAAATCATTTGCTGTATTGACGTTCAGCTTTCAATTATCCACTGATGAGAAAGAGACAGTGAGTGAGATGGACCCTTTGGAAAGAAAAAGAGGGAGGGACACGGCAGAGAGCAAGAAGGAGAGAGAGAGAGAATGAAACTAGGAGGGGGGTGAAGGAGGGGTGGAGGGCTTCTTTTTAGTAGCAATAACAATTCAATCAAGGAGAAATGTATGTGGAACTAAGTGGTCTGTAATGGGAAACAGGCTGCTACAGCTACACATTGAAAGGGAGAGAAAAGCAGCAGAGGGCAGAGGCAGACAAGGAGAGCGATGCTGCCAAAAGGACGGACGGACAGACAGACAGACAGACGGACAGAGAGACGGACAGAGAGACGGACAGACAGACGGACGGAGAGACGCACGGACAGAGGGACAGACGGACGGACAGAGGGACGGACGGACGGACAGAGGGACGGACGGACGGACGGACAGACGGACAGAGGGACGGACAGACGGACGGAGAGACGGACAGAGGGACGGACGGACGGAGAGACGGAGAGACAGAGGGACAGATGGACGGAGAGACAGAGGGACAGACGGAGAGACGGAGAGACAGACGGACAGAGGGACAAACGGAGAGACAGAGGGACAGACGGAGAGACAGAGAGACAGAGGGACAAACGGAGAGACAGAGGGACAGACAGACGGACAGACGGACGGAGAGACAGACAGACAGGCAGGCAGACAGAAGAGTGGGAGGCCAGTAAAACAAGTCATTTCTTCAAAAATGTAATCATGTTCGAGAGGATTTGGAACATGTCAGAAACTCAAATACATGACTGGTGGTTCTCTTAATCTTCCAAGACATGGTTGGTGTGTGTGTGTGTGTGTGTGTGTGTGTGTGTCTGTTTGTGTATGTTTTTTTTTTTGAAGAACATCACTCCATGTTGGACTGACATGCTTCATCAGAGCATCTAGGTCAGCACAAGAGAGAAGAGAGAGGAGAAGAAGGGGAAAAAACAACAACAACAACATAAAGTGACTTTTTGGAACACACGAGAGAGTGAGAGCAAGACATTAAAAGGACAAGAGAGAGGGAGGAGATGAAGCTGCGTAGGAGCAACGAGAAGAAAGGACAAGGGACAAAGATTAAAGGGGGAGGCTGAGGGGCTCGGGTTTTTATTTTTCTCATTTTTCTTCCTCCAAGTCTGATTTGAGCCCAATTCTGGTGTTAAATTATTAGCACCGTATTCTTTATTAAAGGCACATAGGGGGACTCAAAGCAATCCAATATTCAGGAAATGAGATGTGGCAGTAGATGCAGAGAAAAGGTTTGCATGCTTCAGTTAATTGAATTCTCAGCCACGGTGACTTCTTTCAACCAAAAAAGGCTTTTTGGGGCTGGCGCTGTGTCGAGGGATTAACATTCTCTCAAGTGGCTTTTTGTGTTTTATTTTTTGTTTTGTTTTTTAATTCAGACTCACCTGCCAAGGTTACTCTCTATCATCCCCCCCTTCACTTCTCTATACTTTTTCCCCCCTCCTCTCTTTTGTCTGCAGTTCTCCAATTACAAACACAAATCATCTTCTCTCTCTCTCCCTTTGTTTAATTTGGCAGCCAGCGCTTAAGCTCCGTAATGAATGTTTCCATGTTCAATAACACCCAGAATCCACCAGCCCTCTCTCACACACACACACTCTCTCTGTCTATCTGTCTTTCATGCACAAACACACACACACACACATGTGTGTATAGTACACCGCGTCCCCTCACAGCCTGAGTCAGACATCACAGAGTATTGAGTGGTTTGAAGGGAACATAAATCACTTTTTGATCACTTTGCCTGCTTTCAAAGAAATAAAAAAAAAAAAAAGCACGAAAACAACACAAAACGGGAAAGGTGGGAGGCTTTGAGAATGGTTTATAGCATCTTAGTTACTCCGGTTTGATTTGTCTGTATATCAGTCTAAAACCTTTTCATTTCATAATATCATGCTGCTGCTGTATGCCGCCAGAAACACCCCCCCACCCCTCCCCTCCCAATCCCAAATGTCAATAGACGTTTCCAGCGAGACTTTAATTTTGCACTTCTCCTAGAGTAGTGCTTCAGAGCTCTCTCGTTCGTACATCGAAGAGATGTTCGGGGGAGGTTTTGACATTACGAGTCATTGGAGAGGAGGGAGCAAGCAAACTCTTGTTACCGGCTCGTGTTTCTTGTTGTTTTTGGTTGAGTGCCTGGCGATGCCTTTGACAGGGGTTTCCACATTGTTGCTCCAACATGGACTAGATTGATATGAAGCGGGGCGGAGGCTGGATGGTGGGTGCTGCTTAGATTGCTTAGAAGTGAGCACAAGATAAGAAGGCGGATGGCAGATGCGCACAATTTCTCCGGCATGTACACACACACACACACACACATGAGTGCATAAACAATTACGCGTGCACGCGCACGTAAAAAATGGCTCTGACATGCATACCCTTGTTCTTCTGTCTTCTCTCTCTGTTGCGTTCTTTGTCAGAGAAGACAACACACACAACTTGCACCACACATGTTTGGTTCCCTCCCACGGTGTCTCTGTCTCTATCACACACACACACACACACACACACACACACACACACACACACGTTACTCCCATCAGTATTCGGGGGGCATCAGTATTCTGAACAGGTTTCCAGGTCGGCCGGACGCTGATCCATCACACCCCGACACTGTCGCTTTGTATCTACAGCAACCTTCAGCGTTAAGGAGGAGCACCGACAGTCCTCTTTCTGTGTGTGTGTGCGTGTGTGTGTGTGTGTGTGTGCGTGTGTGTGTGTGTGTGTTCACTTTCACAGACATTCTCCCCAAATATACTGACAGACAATGACCTATGCACACACACACACACACACATGCTCACATCCACCAAATAATTCATATCTTAATGGCTGATGTTACCATTTCATCCAGACAGTTCCCAAGCTCCCTCCAATCACAAAAGAAGTGTGTGTGTGTGTGTGTGTGTGTGTGTGCATTTGTCTGTAGCAGCTATCTTAGCTTGTCTCTTTGATCAGCCTATAAAAGCACTGAGGCGTGGACAGATAGCCTGGACCAACACACTATCGCTCCCTCCGCTCCTCTCCTCCTCCTCCTCCTCCTTCTTTACCCTCACACACATTAACTGCCACGAACACACACACACACACTCGACACACACTCGCTTCTGAAACACTTTACCCGTGTGTAACCTGCATCTCTCCCATCACCCAGTGGCTATGAGGAGCATTGTGCTGCTTCCTCCTCAGCTTTATCTGTCAGGAGCGCTGAATACATCCATTGCACTTTATCTGTTTTCCTCCCCTTTTTTGTACCGGAGGAACCATATTGTGCTGAAAGTTAATGTATAATCTTACATAACAAAAGTGAGTGCGTCACTTTTCGCAAACCGATGGCAAATATTGATACCCGGTGGACAGCTGCTCTGTGACTGCCTTTAAAACCATCACACACTGAGAAATAATCTGTTTGCTTTCCACTGCAGTCACAACAGCAGTAATTAGATTTTCCTGCGCTGCCTCAGTTTTTCACAAACATGGGAACTTGGGAAATGAGATTTTGACTTTATCACAATTTTGCACACAACAATAAATATATATTTCCCTCTCTCCATTCCTTTCCCTTTTTTCCACTCCATGCCCCAAATCTGTCTTGTTTCTCCACTCTCTTCTAGATCAGTATATTCATGACCCACCTGTCCAACTACGGCAATGATCGACTGGGTCTTTACACCTTCGTCCACCTGGCCTCCTTCCTCCGCTCGTGGACGAACCTGAAACTCCACACTCTGCCACCCCTGCAGCTCGCACACAAGTACTTCCAGCTTTTTCCCGAACAAAGGAACCCACTCTGGCAGGTGTGTGTGTGTGTACGCGTGGGTTATTCGCCCACATGTACGGGCTTGCGCGTCTCTGCACTGCTTGTGCATTTCTTATGTAACAGGATACTCTTATTGTGTAGATTAAAAAAAAAAGGAAATATTCATGAAGAAAACAGATTGTGTGAGCTGTGTGCGATGTCAAGAGTGAGTCTCGTTTTCTTTTGTGCTATACAAATTATGATGATTTAATGAGAGTTCATTTTTCCACAATGGTAGCTTTGTCTTATAAAAAGCCTGGAAAAGCGAGCGTGATAGACTGTTTAACCAGTAGTACTCTGATTTATTATAGTAATTATTTTTGCCAGTGATTTATAATTTTTTTTGTAAACAATGAAGATCTGAGGATTTAATTGCAAGTTGGTTTTCTGTTAATTTTTATATTTTTATGCACATGCGGCACAGGATTATATGAATTTGCGGCGTCTCGTAACCCCCACGTGGGCTGGAAATATTTGTATGCATGACACAATAACAATAGCTTCATCCATTCCTTCTGTGCAGTAAATCCTCCATGCACTGGATGTATGGGCTTTTTGTATGCATTCTACTGTATGTATATAATTACTTTAATCTCTAATCCTCTGCCTGTTCCTCTGTAGAATCCCTGCGATGACAAACGGCATAAAGACATCTGGTCTAAAGAGAAAACCTGCGACAGGTTACCCAAGTTCATGGTCATAGGACCACAAAAAACAGGTAAGCCGCAGGCAAACACGCACTCATACATGCACATGTAACAAAGAGACTCCCTCTGTGTGCCCAGGTGTCTAGCTCCTCAACATCAGAGCCCATTCATTTAATCCCCCTCGCTCCTTTGGTCCTGTCAAAGGGAGACAAAGGAGGAGGCTCTTACCTCCTTTCTTCCACCCACATCCTATCTACTTTAGATGCATAGAGATACAGTACGGAGCTACCACCCGCTTCCTCTTTCTTCTTCTTACTTTGTCTCTGTCAGAGAGACAAAAAGAGGAGATTATTAAAAGTCTGCGTACGCTACTTTGATCCGCAGTGTGTTGCCTTCGTGTAATTTCAGCGTTTCTAATTGATTTGGTGGTAGAGGTGAGGAGGTACAGTATGTCTCCGATGCTGCTAATTAACCAGGTGATAATGCTCTCACTAGAGCGCATTAGCAGGCCAACAACAACCAGCGCACAATGCGTTTGATTCATTTTATTGCAGGGGTTTGACTTGCATGTCGGAGCAAATAGTCCACAGGCGGAGGGGTGGTGGTGGTGGTGGTGGCGGTGGTGGTGGGGTCTGCAACAGGATGTGTGGGAGTAAGCGTGAGAGGACGGGGTGAAAAAGAGAGAGCTGCTGAGGCTGAGACGGAGGGCATGACCAGAGCCCCAGTGCTGATTGGTGTCAGACGGTTTTGAATCATTTGATGGGGAGACCTGTGATCTTTGCACACACACACACACACGCACACACACACGCACACACACACACACACACACACACACACATAGTGTATTCTCAGCAAGATATAAATCTTGCGGAGGGAAAAATTATCCAGTATGGATCAGTGGATGACAGCTCTCACACACACTGACACACACACACACACACATGCTACTCTGTGCAGAGCTGAATTAACGAGCCAGTTGTGAATTATGCCCTTTCTTCCAGGAACGACAGCACTTTATCTCTTCCTACTCATGCATCCCTCCATCTCCAGTAACTTCCCCAGTCCGAAGACGTACGAGGAGGTCCAGTTCTTCAACACCAACAACTACCACAAAGGAATCGACTGGTGAGAACGCACACTTACGTGTCTAACACGCTCACTTTGTGCCTTTTTTTCATTAGCCGGAAAGGTGAAACCAAAGATTTACAAACGGGCCTTTTGTTTGTTCATTCTGTCTCGAACGTGCCTTGCAGACTTCAGCGATACGTTAGGCACTTCAAAACAGTTCAACGACGTCTTCAAAATGATCTTTTAAGCCTGCAAACGTAAGCCAACAGACATATGGCCGCCTAAATTGACCCATAAACGGGTTACTTAGCTGACAGAGACACAGCTGGTGCGTCTCCGAAGTCATCCAGGAAAGACATAATTCTTCAAGAAGCACTGTTCAAATTATATCGTCTAAGTTTATTTTAGGTTCATTGCCTCAGCAGAGATTAAGGCCGTAACTTTGTGACTTTAAAAACTTGGATCTGACTTTGAAAATGCGTAAAAAGATAAGAGAGTTTGCAGCAAAGCTGTTGTGGTATGAGGCATGACTGTGTGTGCATGTGTATTTATATGTCGGTCTGCTCCGTCAGGTACATGGAGTTTTTCCCCGTGCCCTCTAATGTGACGACGGACTTCCTGTTTGAGAAGAGCGCCAACTACTTCCCCTCGGAGGAGTCTCCACGGCGAGCTGCTGCCCTGCTGCCCAAGGCCAAGATCATCACCCTGCTCATCAACCCGTCCGACAGGGCGTACAGCTGGTACCAGGTACATACTGTACACAATTACGCGGATGCCACTGAGCGCACATGTATTATTTTTAACAGCTACAGCTGCCTGTTTAATCCCACGACGTGCTTCACCTCTGTGTTGATTCAAATTCTTCGTCCAACAATATGTTCTCTCTGCGCGTGCGAGTTAATGAGCCTGATTTATCTTATACGTCTCACTGTGGGAAATGTCACGACATCCTGAAATCTTCTGCTTAAGTCCGTTTGATTAATGAGACGTGAATGTCAACAACGTGCCGGGCTTCAAGCGTTGTGTCTCCTCGCAGCATCAAAGAGCTCACGAGGACCACGCGGCCCTGCAGTTCACCTTCTACGATGTCATCAGCGCAAGACCGGGAGCGCCGGCTGATCTCCGCTCGCTGCAGAGCCGCTGCCTCATCCCGGGTCTCTACTCCACACACCTGGAGAGGTGGCTCACTTACTACCCTGCTAACCAGGTAAGCTCGGATAGAGACTATTGCACCCGATTGCACGATCGCAGATCAAACAGTTTTGTCGAGTTAAAGCTCTGCGTTGGGTTTCTGTCAGATGAGATTTGTTATTCACAACTTTTGAGTTGAGAGGATGAAAGACGAGATTTGTTTCTGAGCTTTTATTGATGCTGTTGCGATCGTGGTCGTAATTGAAGGGATGGTAACTATGTATATTTTGTGTTGTTTGCAGATGGGAGATTCATACAATAACACTTTGCACATTGCCTGCAGGAAGTAATAGTAATACAGCATAAGAAATGTTCTGTTTTCCACCTTTTGCGGCTGTAATTAAACTGGATCGTGTTGCGTTAGGAAACTGCCCCCGCGCTTTTACCCACTACCTAAATGAGCTGCGGTGCAATGCATACCCAGCGTTACAGTGTGAATGTGAATCTGTGTGTAGGTGATGATCATAGATGGCCATCAGCTGAGGACTGACCCCGCGACAGTGATGGATGAAGTGCAGAAGTTCCTGGGAGTGACTCCTCACTTCAACTACTCCCAAGCCCTTACGTAAGTCTCTCCTGTATTTCCCCCCCTAACCGATACGATGCATGGCGGCTCGGGATAGCGGAGGCCTTTCACCTGGTGTGCACTGTGATAGAAATGATATCACTGATTCAAGCTGGAACCAGACTACCAACCCTTAATGTGTGTGAAGCCTGACATCTACTGGTGAGCAGCGGAACAGTAAACTGGCTACGTCCTCTTTGCCAGTCTTTGGTGCCAGGTGGTGTCATTCTCTGAAAAATACAGCAGACGGTGACATCACCTGGCACCAAAGATCAGCCAGTAGCAGATGGTCAGTTTGTTACTTGCTTTGAGCAATAATATGTGCACGTTTACACATATTTAGGTTTGGGCTATTGTCAGTATTTGAAGGAAAGAAGAAGGATGTAGCGTGTGGTCACAAGTGAGAGAGCAAAGAGGATAGAAGATGAACAAGAGGCAGAAAAGTGAAAAGAAGCAGCAATGAAGAAAGGCTGGAGGCATTCATTTCTCACATTCGGTTCATAAATAATATTTGTATTACATAATAAACACATTATTTTGCTCCCACAAAAAGAAAAAAAAAACAATTCGATGCCTACTCTTGCCAAAAAACAGTCAAGTGGTGAAGTCTCAGCCCCCTCCGAGCTGCTGGCCTGGGATCAAATCCCAACAGAGCGTTGACTGTCTCACTTACACTGCCTGTCTGTCTGCGTTACCGCCTGTCTGAATAAATAAAAGTACGAAAAGGTTAGTGCACCGCGCAGTGTCAGTACAGAAGAGCTAAAACAGCAAAGACACTGTGGCCAAGTAACCAAGATAAATAACTGATGCGATTTTGGCGAGGTAAACATTTTCTCTGATTTAAATTAAAGGCATGTGCAAAAGGTGGAAATGGAGAGTTGAATTAAGTGACAGCAAACTCAGATATACCTTAAAGAAGAAACACTGATGTGGATGAAACTGGGGCACATTCTCATTAGTATACCAGCATCATGCGTTTATTGTGTACCGCATAAACATACTGTACCACCGGTGTATTCAGATGTTAATATGTGAGACGTATTGAAAGTCTAAGATATGCATGTCAACAAAAACGCTCTTGACTTTTAATACAATTCGAGAGAATTAGCTGCGGCCTCTCGGCGCTCTGTTTCAACTCATTTTCCATTAGAGATTTTGCATGTCGAGTTTGAAGAAGGTGGAGTGGTAAAATGTTTATTTCTCGAGCACCACTCATCAGAATGCAATCTGCCTGCAAGCCCTCAAATCTCCAGACAGGGAGATCTAAAATTTGTAGCTTCAGATTGTTACAGAGACTGCCTCTGTCTTGAATCACAAGCCCACATGCATACAAATAAATTTGTAAAGAGATGCATTTTGACAGAATAATAAGGTGTGTGTGTGCATGTGTGTGTGTTTTGGGTGAAGAGACAGAGCTGCACAAAAGCCTAATCTTTCTTTTCTCCTCCTCATTCTTTTGACATGGCAGCAGGCTGACAGATCCTCAACACTGCTGCCTATTTATTTAATCGCCCTCTCCTTTCGTCGTCCTGTCCTGTCAGAGGAAAACTCAAAGGAGGACCACTTAACTCGCTTTTTTCTCTTTTATTCGCTCACTGATGCATGCAGATAAAGAACAATATTTGCATCTTTTAGTCACACCCACATTAGACCTTTTATACTCTCGCTGCCAAACAGCGGTTTAACAATAACGTCTTTTTTTCTCTCTCTTCTTTAGCTGAAGTTTATACAACTACTCTGCAAAAAAAAAGGTGCATAAATGAAATAGCTGAAATAACCTGCAGTATATAAACATATATGCAAATAATGCATACACGTAAATACATGCATAACTATTCGTGCATATGCTCTATACACACATGGCAACTAGTACATGTATTTACTTGTGTGCTTTGAAAGTCACTCACCGTCTCCGTGCCTGTGACAGGTTGTCACATAACATGCTGCTGGTTTGCAATAGTCTTTGCACTGTGCTAACAAGAGAGGCTGAATGTTGATGTTGCCAGTATGGGGACATTATGGAGGCATAACATGTACGCACAGCCCCCAGTGATTAGACATGATCTCACTGTTATTATCACTCGTTAGGAGCCACGATTCCCGATGTCTGCTTTTTCCGGGGGGGGTTTTCATGTCTTAATGTAGCCGGGAGACAAATAATCCCAATCTAAAAGACAGCAAAGCACATACTGTTTATGTCATTTAATGTTGCATCAAATGTATCACCACATTCTGGTGAAAAACAGAAAGCAATGAATGAATAAAATGAAAGTATAAAAGGTGAAATAATCACAGAAAACGAGTGACAGACTGCCGGTGCCGGGGTGCTCGAAGGGGAAAAGAAAAAGTAAATAGTAAAAAGATGAAAAATATGCTTTCTTCCATCAGTAGATTGTGGCATAAAGAACTCCAGGTACTGTGCTGGATGGTTAGTAATAAAAAAGACTTATAAATATGAACTAGTACATCATAAAAATAAAATAAAAAATACACCAACTCACACTGTCACAGTTCCTCTTCCTGTCTTTTACGAACAATGAACCCAAACTGCATATTTGAATTCGATTTACATAGAAATGAGTAAACAAAGAAACCAGTAATCGATTACCAATCGGTAACCGACCAATAAACTGTGCACTGTCCGCGTTGAGAGGAAGTGAAAGAGCAAGAGAGAGAGTGAGTAGAGACAGGGAGAGATGAAACGAGACGGCGTGACAGTCAGAGGGACGACGACAGCGAGAGAGTAAGAGACAGACGGGGAGTGTGCTGAATGCTCAGTGACATTTATATCAGGTCTGTCAGTGTGAGGTGGTCTCACTTTTTCAGCTGCAAACGCCGATTTACGTTCGGGACCCGACGCTGAACTCAGCGCTCATTTAATTCTTTCTTCTGTGTTTCTCTTCTCGTTTCAGGTTTGACCCCCAGAAGGGTTTCTGGTGCCAGCTCCTCGAGGGAGGAAAGACAAAATGTTTGGGAAAGAGCAAAGGGAGAAAGTACCCTCCTATGGAGCCAGAGGTGCTAACTTATAACATTTTAATTAAAATTGATTTCTGCTCAGTGGAGGGGAAAAATATGTATTGAATGAAATGTTAGAGAAACATACATATATATTTATATACATAAAAAAAGAAAAAGCAGCAGTTTGACTGACAGTGACAGCCCACTGTGGCTTCTATCACTGTGGCAAAATTTCCCACAGGACTCAGCGTTGGGGTGGAAACTGTCAGCCAATCAGATCCGGCTAGAAAGTTACAACCTAATTATGAGGACTCAATGGTGACACAACACCCGTGAGGGAGAAGAGAAGATGGGGGAGTGTAAGGAGAGGGGGGTGGGTGGATTACGACAGCAGGGGAGAAAGGTAGAAGAAGAAAAATCCAATCCATAAATCTTTGTCCGGGGCTACTGATTCCACAGAGGAGAGACCAGACCTGCAGACAATGAATCACACATGAAGACAAACACACATAGACGCAATTTGTCTTCCCCCTCCGCATGTGCTCGCACGTGGTGGCCGATGGCCGCGCCTCTGCGTCACCTGTAATTAAACTGTATTTGAGTTTGCACCAGGGGGACGGATGAGGAGGGTGGAGATTGAGGGAACACCAGGGAGGGGAAGAGGAGAGAGGTGGAGAGCACACGGGAGGGAGAGAGAGAGAGATAATGGATCTTGTGGAGGCTTCATGTGATTTTCTCTCTCTAACCTCTCTTTTCTTAGCTCTCTTCATACCGCTCGGAAGTTGGCGTTACCCTAAAGTCCTATTGAGGAGAAATAAACTAATCAAAAGACGGTGGCGCATCATTAATCTCTCTCAGTATCTTGTTTGCCCCCTTACTCCCATGCTGTCTTTCTTATTTTCTCCTCTAAATATCCCTCCTTCCTTTTCCACTCCCTTCTCACCTTCACTTTTTCTCCTTGCTCATGACTCTCCCACATTTTCCTACCTATTTCCATATGTCCAACTTCCATCTTCCCAATCTACCGCTCATCTGATCCCGGCTCACCAACTTCCCTTTTTGCCTCCCACCCCTTCCACTTTTTTCCCCAATCCCCGCCCCCGCCCTCAGGCACATGCATATCTCTCCAGGTACTACAGGGAACACAACGTGGAGCTGTCAAAGCTGCTGCATCGCCTCGGACAGCCGCTTCCCTCCTGGTTAAGAGAGGAGCTTCAGAAGGTCAGCGGCATTAAACTCTTTGACATTCATCTCGGCATCAGCTTATAAATTCGGAGTTAAAACGTCCAAACAAATTTACATCAGCGGAAAGCGAAGGAAATCTTCCCGAAAAGCCCTCCGGAGAACGTGGATTTAAATCGCAGTTCATGTTCATTTACGAGATTGGATTTCCGTGACTTAATAAGCAACAATTAAAGTCTTAAAAGACTTTTCTAAGCCTAAAAAGTGAAGTAAGTGTACCCTACCCTGTTACCATGGTAACAATGAGTAATGCCTCCTGACCGGTGGCAAATTATGGCTCATAATTTGTGGTTTGCAAGCAATGTGAAGCAAGCAATGAAAGGCGGAAGAGTTATTAGAGGCGACAAAACTCCACTGAACTCATTTGCCAAAATAAACTATCCTGAGCTGGATTGATGAGTTAGCAGCAGTACTGAGTCCCACCACATTAATTAATGTACCCAGAATTTGTTGAGAGAGTCACGAACGAGGCAGCTTTGTGCAACAGATGAGTTTAGACATCTATCTGAAGTCTGAGTATTACTAAGATCTAAACATCCGACCCTGACCGCTTCAAACCGGCGAGAACAAAAAAAAAAACACAAATAAATCTCTCAGGTGGAATAACCCAAACTGTTCCGACTTTGGTAGAAACCTTTTGTGTTCACGAAGGACCCCATCGCTCACGGGAAGTCGATGTTTTCAAGGACTTTAAACCCTAAAATAAAACGTACAAAGCAAGCAACCAGAGGAAAGCGTTGGGATAGATTATCATTGCAGTGCAAACTACAAAAGAAACACAAATGTTGCTTTCTTGTTCGAAAACAGAAAGACGTTGTGAACCTGTCGAGGTTTTCAAAGCATTCACTTAAAGGATTCTTTATAGTGTAAATTCTGTTGCCGACAACCCGTCCCGCCTTGATCTCTGCACGGCCCTCTTTCTTCTGCAGTGCTCCACATTGTTTGTCTTTTTGTCTGAGGATTTGTTCGTGCTATTGTTCGTCGCTGTTTACGAATCAGCTGGAGCCATTTGACAAGTCCACTTAGGTTTTTTCCAGCCTGTTCGCAACAATCGCAGCATGTTTTTCATCGTTGGCATTTTCGATCAATAAGAAGACAAAATGGAATTAAATTACTTTCTTCTCTCTCCTTTCCCCTCTCCTCTCTGTTTCCCCTCTCCATCCTATCCTTTTCTCGTTACCTCTTTCTGAAGGTTAGATAACCTTTGCATCCATGAGCCAGGGTTAAAGGTCAAAGGAGTCGGAGACCGGGAAGTGACCAGGAGCACCTGACCTTCAGATGCACTGTCTGTGGCCTTTTAGTGAACCCTGAAGGTGATGAAGGCAAGGACGGGGTGCCTCGTTTCACCCGGGAGCTGTGACGCTGCTGAAGGGAGCAGAAGTCATGGAAGCGCAGAGAAACTTTGGTGGGCTGAAAGTGAACTCTTGAAAGGATGGATGGATGGATGGATGGATGGATGGATGGAGGAATGACAGGTGGTTCATGCAGCTCTGAAGAAGAAAGTGGGACTAAAAGGAAGAACCAGAGAACTATGGGAGACGAGGAGCATTTGGCAATTCTTGGATGCCCAAACCCTGTTCTGAACTGTGGCGAACTCTCGTGCAGACCCTCAGCGACTGATGATGCCAGAACAGCGCTGGTCAGCTGTGCGTGGTTCCCATAGAGATGACTTTGCACTAAGTTCTGTTCCATGTATCTCCAAGACAAAAAAATAATAATAATAATAACAAAAAGAAACGCACCCTATGTGGTTTTTGTTCTCCTTTTTTTTGTCACAATAAGTGCATAGACTCAGGGTGAGCGACTGGGCTGGGCTGTTACTTTCCCTGATGGGTTCTCATTGTTTTATAGTGAAGTTAGTTTTCTGGTAGATCTGGTAGCCTTATTCACCCACAGAGATGTCACCCGGGGCTTTCACAGGAAAGAATGGCCTGGAAATGAGTCACTGAAGCAAGATGCATTGCCCCGCTCATTATTTTCCTGTGACAAGCCATGCAGACGAACGCCGTGTCCGTTTAGCAGAGCATGAGCGCTGATCACTTCAGTGCTGAGGAGTTTGGGGGGGTTGTGGAAGTAACATTGACCAAAATGAGCCTAATGGATATGACACTTCCAAGACCCTTTAAGTAGCTACTGTAACCGCAGGCAGTTTTTTTTTATTTTGTCAGCGTCTCGTTTGAGTCTCAACCTCCTTTTTGTTTTTCCTACGTCAGTGGCCTACGTCGCTGAGCTTCAATTTGAATGCAAAAAAAAAAAAAAAATCCCTAAATGTCAAACACGGAAACCAAAATTAAAGAAATGGATATGACTGACAGCACGAGATGTTTTTTTGTTTTGTTTTTTAAAGACCCAGAAATGATGGATGAACGATATTTTGGCAGGGCACGGCAAACACGCGCTCGTAAAATCAGATAATCTTCGGCCTTAAACAGTGAAGTCATAAAATCTAAAATGGTGACAATGGACTGTTTGTCCTATGAGAAAAGTGAAAAATGACAGGCATGACAGTTGGTTATGCAAACAATTAGTTTCTGTAAGTTACTGCTTCAGTCGCTATCAAGTGACTCATGTAAAAGAGTTATTTATGCCTGCGGGGCACGAAACGTGACGTCAGGAAGAGCAACAACAACAAAATAACAGGCAGTCACGGCGTGTCGTCTTTGTTTTGCGTTCTAAATGTAGCCACATGATGACAGACATTAATACCGAGGAGGAGTAGCACTTAAGCTCAGAAAAGAAAATAAAGACATTCCTTTTACTGCCTGTCACCCATGCCACATGAGACCACATTGCACATGCATGCTAAATCAGAAAAAATCTGAATTTTTCCAAGTCTGACTTGAATCCCTCCGACTCAGTGTGAGATATTGGGATATTATACTAAAAAATACTCTTAACTTTGGGAGATGTGGTTTTTAACAGAGATTTTTTGTGTTTCGTGTGAACTCATCCTTTAAAGTCAGATGTCAGATCTCTGTTAGAGGACGCGGGGAAGCGTTTTGATATACTGCGGTGAGGGTTTCCAGGTGAAATTATATTTGTCAGTCTGTTGTTGAGCCATTTTTTCCCCCCCGATCATAAAATGCAGAACATTTGCCATAAACCTTGAACATGATGGAGGGCTGTGACATTACCAAAGGAACAGGATAAGACATTTAGCCATGAGGCCCATTAGATTTATGCCTTGGCGGTCTACTGTCCAAACACTGGGAAGATTAGACAGGGAAGACTGTACTGTATGAGAAATCAATTAAAGCTTGCATGAAGGAGAGAACACTCAATCGGACTCTTTTAAAATAATAATTGAACATGTTTTTGGACTCAAACAACCACTTGGATGGATGGATATGGATGGAAGTTGAAAAATACAACACGGCATCACATTAATCTTGTTTTTCTCTACCTTTGTGTTTGTAAGGAGCCAGAAGGGATTGTATAAAAAGGACTGAAATCATTTTAGGAATTCCAGTTAAGGCACATTTGCAGCAGGTTGTTTACTGCATAGTTCACATGGGAAGCTATTAGCATGGAAGCAGCCAGTGTTGTTTTACTAATTAAGTCTCAAATGTGCATATATTTGAGAAAGAACATATGATATTAGGGTTGTAGTGTGTTTTTGGCTTGTTACAGCTTAAATTACTGTAAATAGATGGGCTCGCAAAGAAAGTGTGTAGGATGTTGAGATATATTTAGCTATTAACAATGTCACAGTTGACAAAAAGAGAATTTATATAACACAAAGCAGACTTGTCAGCGTGGTAAAAAGCTACCAGAACATACAGGTTCATATTTTTCAATAGCCCCAAACAACTTCTTAAGATTATAGTTTTAGATGTTAATGTTTTAAAAGGGTCCAGGTTGTTCGAGATAAAGGAAGCACAGCCAAGTGTTGGAGATAATACTCCAACAGAAGCACAAATCCCCCAAATCTATAAACCTTCAAAAGCAGCTGGTCGAGGAGGGAATTACCAGCACCCGATTTGATGTGCATGAGATCACTCTCTGGTTTAATCATTAGTCTTAGATCTCTCCCAACTGGTTTTTCCCAAGTGTTGCCAGACTTTAAGGGATGGAAACAGATATGAGTAGAAATAAATTATGCGCGTATAATGAGACCTTCTGTTCTGCACCACCTCTGGTGACATCTAATGTAAGCTCATTAGGGCGGAGAGCTATGGCTGGAGGTTTAACGTTAATATCAAAAACTATAAGACCAAAAAAAAAAGAGACAATGCTGTCTCGTCCACGCTATCAAACAATTGGGATTATCAGCTGACATTTCAAAAGATGTGCAAAATATATCAGACAGCTAACAGCAGGGTGGTAGCTCAGCTGGGTAGGAGTGCATGCCTGATACGCCGAGGCTCAGTCCATAAAAAACTCCAGTTTTTTATGTTTTATTTATGTTTAAATTCTTATTTATTTCAAAGAAAAAGGGGGACTCTTAATAAATCATCACAGTGTCTTTGCACGCTCAATAAAAGAAAGTTTTTGATTAGTTTTTGTTTAAGCACATTCAGTGAAATAAGCTCCAGCGTTTAGTAATGTGTGATAACAGCCACAAGAGGGAGCTCTCAGACATAAAGGAAGACTGAGTTTCTTATGAGTTCAGGCAGCCAATTTAACAGACATAAAACAAGATAAATTATGATGTTTGCAGGTTTACTCCCATAAACATCCTCCCTGCAGCATGTTGTGCCTTCTGGGCTCATTAGTTAAACGAATTGCCTCTGTGTTCATGGGTTTCCAAAAAAAAACCTTTGCATAACTACCATAGTGTGACCATCGCATCTGGTTGACACATAATTTAATTTGGGGTAAAAAACTGCTGAGTAACTTCACTGTGCTTCATCAAAATTCTGATCATACAGAGGCAGTTATGCACGATGACATATAATTTCTTTTAGCGACACGTCTGATTAATTCAGTATTTTGAAATTAAAGCCACTTTTTTTATGATGCCTTTCATCATCATGCATTTGGATAATAAATTAGGTGGCGGTAGTCATTATCTTAGTTAGGTCCATATGCGGTCCATAATCTCCAACCATAGAGAATTAATGAATTCAGTCTAATGTGATACCCTAACCTCAAGATGGTGCTATTCTGGTAGACATTAAAACATACTAAGCTGATATGAACATTGTCGAAGAAGTATTTGGTTCCTCAGGAGAAAAAAACTTGAAGTAAAAGCACAGCTTTGATAAATGGTGCAAAGGTATATCAATAATTTCTTTCCAAAATTAAATATTTTCACTTAATTCTGAAGCACACGAGGAACAAAAGACAAATGCTGCAAAGATGAGAATACTTTTTTTTTTATTTATGTTACCAAGATTTCATGCAGCCCTCTAAGTCTTAACAGTTGGTCCCGGGTTCTCAAATGTGTGTTGAGTCAACATGACGCTGTTTGCCTTGTAAATGAGGACAACTCGAGAAAATGGCTGCCATTCCTGCGTTCCATTGTGTTGTGGCTTTGTGTGCTTACACATTGTCTGACACAGTGGTGCTCACTTTGACAGTTTGCAGTCAGAAACAAACCTGAAAGAAGGTCTGTCGTCTCCGACTGCTGTCACTTCTCAGGTGTGTGGGAATGACAGTAAAATAAAGTGCAGAAAAAGTACGTACAGTAACATCAGAATGTTTTTTTTTTACATAAACAGATTATTAAGTGTCTCGATTAAACACACAACAAAGACTTTTTTTTTTTTTTTTTTTTTTACAAAATCAACCTTTATGAATACATGTAACAGTACATTAAATCATAACACATAGTCAGTAAACACCAAATAGGAAGGCAGTGTAGTGTTTTGTGTTCAAGTGTACCACATTATCTCCCTTCAGTGTTGTCAGAACACTAAACATTCCCACCGGAACAAAATAACATGGATTAACAGTATTAATCATGTCCTGTGCTTTTAATTCAGAAACTCTTCCTTTCTCTGCAAATGTCAAGAGACGAGGACAAATACTGATTGGATATAAATTATGAATGCCTGAGTAATTACTAAGACCTGAAATCTGCTTCTTGTACAGAGAGCACAATGGAGGAACACTACTTAAACATGAATGAAATTAAGTTGAAAGACATATTTCACTTTGGCAAATGTCAATATGACTAGAATGCTTAACACAAAAGCACTGAATATCATGCATTAAGTACCTAAAGGGGGGGTTGTTGGTGCAAGTCTTCAAAATTCATATCATGCCTTTACTTACTACTAATGTATGCATGACTGCATGCATGTACACTGTTTGTTTTTTACACTGTGGTCCCTTTTCAACATGTTTAATCAATTCATATCATAAATTACAATATAACAAAAGCAAACACAGAAAACATTATTTCAAAGGCGAAAAAAAATGAAATATGAAATGTCACGAGAGACAACAAAAAAGATATCTAAGTTTTCTTGAGCTGGGATTTAATGCCATCTAAAATCTCGCAGCTCGTGTGAATATTACATCAAAATAAAATAAGTGCTTAGATAGAAAAGACATGCCTTCCACTTTGCAAAAAATATATAAAATGTTTGAGGGATAAAAAGTCCAGCGTTGCTTGCACTCTTCACGTGAAAGTCAGGTTATAACTTACATCACTGGGTAATCAGGTCACAGCGTCATGACATCAGTTATTCATGGATGAAATACATTGTTGTCTCGGTTGTCACCTGATCAATCAAGTAAGTCTTTGACAGTCATTCGAGCGGTCAAGTGTTTGAGTCCATCATTCGCCTTTCATCGCCTTTTCTTTTTCCTGTCATCACGTCCAATCACCTTGCGTATCCAGGAGCTGAAGGCAGAGACTTTGGTGTAGACACCGGGAGACTGTTGTGTCCGGCAGGCATGGCCCCAGGATGTGACCCCGTAAACCACCCAACCCCCTCCCGGACGTTCACACACCAACGGACCTCCGCTGTCACCGCGGCAACTGTCCACACGCCTCTCCGGGTGGATGCTGCCAGCACACAGCATGCGGCTTGTGAAGGCACTGTCGAAATAGTGCTGGCAGTGACGACGGGGAAGTAAGGAGAGGGACGCCTGCTGTAGAGTCTTGGAGTATGAGTGGCCTGAGAAAAAGGGAAAGGATTAGAGTGTGTGAGCATCTATGGACAGTGTAGAAGAATCATTTTCTTGATTATTCCCCAATAGACATGCAAATGTGCAGAGATGCCTTGCTTCATGGTGGCACACCCTCAAGTTCCCAGGTCAAGTCCCTACGACTGTGCTAGTTGTGATCCACCAGAATAATCGGGTTGGTGTTCGCACCATGCTCCCTGTCTCCCGTCTCCTATCCTGGACTGCTTGCCACAGTATGTAATTTATTCTGTTCTAAATGACCATTTGGGGACCAACGGGAATGCCTTGGGGTCCTTACATCCCAGGTGGAAAAGCACAGTTCCCTAAAGACTGAAGTGTAGCAACACACTTTATTTATCACTGTGAACTATCAGCATACTCTGAGCTTTGGTTGTGGGTGCATGACTGTGGAAAAAGTTTCCGTGAACTGTTTTATCTCTTTTGATTTCCAACATGTTTTGACATTTGTGGATGTGAAGCACGCAGTGTTCCTCCACTGTGGGCAGCAGACTTCCCTTGGCTCATTCACACCACACTTATCACATTCTTATCAAAGGCTCCGACTTCTTTCGAGCATTAGAGGACTCAAGCAGCTCTAATTTAGAGATTTTCAGCTTTGAGAGATGCGTATCATATCATATTTATGCTGCTTTTTTCAAGTGCTTCACCCTCAGGCCAAATTGTTGAGTTTCAAACTACCCCACCCCTTCCCCATACCCTACCCTCTTCTACCGTACTGGTAGCTTAATGTGGTATGTATGCGCAAAATGTTTGTGTGATATCAGACTGGCAAATAGCCAAATGCAAACAGCTGTGCAAAGCAGATATCTCGCCTTCATTTCAACAGCCTTTTCCCAGCTTCACACACTCGAAACAGCCTCTGTGTTGTCACCACACTTGAGTAAACTCCCACACACACACACACACAAAGTCACACCAAAAAAACACACTAAGCCCTCAACAGGGAGTACGTGTTTTTGCATAAGTGTGTACCGTGACCTTGCGTAGCCCCCTCTGTGACTACGTGCTATGATTGATGACATCAGCGTGTAATTTAAAGATCACTAACAGATGTGTGTCCGCGTACGCAGTCAAGTGCACAGTCAGACACAGAGAATGAAGGCAAACAAGTGTAATTACTGACGGGTGATTCTCCTCGTCTATATCTGCACTTGACCTTCAGAGTGACTTTACATATGTCATCGTTTCCAGCACCTGAAGTGTGAACAACAGACTTTTTAACTAGTCCCGGTGAGATTATTGTATTTTTCTTGATTAACTTACTGTTTTTTAAGCTGTAACATATCTTCTGCCTTCTACCTTTTAAATCAAATATGTATTTATCAAAAACAACAACAACAGCATAATTCTAGCATAACAGACACCATTTCTTTTTATGACTGAATCTCAAAAATTTGAACGACTTTAACTAAATTTGGATTTTAACAACTGTGACACGGCCAAAGGAAGAATGGTAAATGGACTGTAATGTACTGTAGCACCTTTCTAGTGTAGCACTTTTACACTACATATCTCATTCACCCATTCATCTATACACTGATGGCACTGACTGCCATGAAAAGGTGCCAACTTCTCATCGGCCTTTTAAAAAGCTAAGCATTTGTACACATTCGCACGACAATGGCGCAGCATTTGGGGATCGGTTTTGGGTTCGACATGCAGACCGGAGGAGTGAGAGGGTCATACCAACAATAACCTAATTAGTGGATGGCCTCCTGAGCCACAGCCACCAGAAATGAACCTGGTTATGGCACATGGTTCTAAAATTGTGGAAAAAACTCAGATTACATTCGTTCTCTCAAGTCATCTCAGGTGCTGCTCCTAACTTTAAACTGGTATGAAGGTCCTACACCACCTGCATGTACAGTGGTGCTGATATGTTAAGGAAATAAACTAACGAGACTGAAATGAAACAATGCCATTGCACCTTCAGGGTCCACCGTATGCACCTTCTCTTTACGCACACACACACATACACCCTCACCTGTGTCACCCCAGCCTGTAATGTGACAGTTTCTGGCTTGTTTGAGCACTCGCTCTTTCTTCACGGGCAGACAGGCGGGAAGGACATGACGGCTGAATGACACGCACTCTCCTGGCGCCTGGCCCACTGCCCCCGGTGACAGACGAACCAAGGCAAGATCGTAATCGTTGCCTTGGGAGTGGTAAAGAGGGTGGAGGACAAGCTGATCAACGGCGTACTCTTCTTCGTACTCCTCGGGGACGAGGGAGTGGTAGTCTCCCACTCTGACTTTATAGTGCTTGGTGCTGTTTCCATACCTGTGGAGAGGAACAGAGGGATGGATCATCAGGGGCTATGAGAGAACGAGGGTGTGAGCGCAATCCCCGCTGTTGATGCAAGAGCAGTAAAATTATGAGCTCTGGTGGGGGTTACCTCAGCGATGGGTCATCTTGGGCTGGAAAAAGTATGTTACACTGAGCACATAGGGTCATAAAATCTGAGCTAGTTGCCTGTGAGGAGTGGAATATTTTTTTTTTGTGAATGTTTGAGGGTTCATAGTGTGTTTCTCCCCCCTCTCACCCCGGCCTTTATGAGAAAGAGCGAAGCTCAATGGTGACTAGGTGTCTCCAGCCACCTTTAGTAATCAGTATGAAGTATGGTATGGAAATAATTATTGTTATTATTAGACTTTTCTTGTTAATATTTAGTTAAAATTGTGTTTATGTTCTTTTTCTCTGCTGTGCCTCCCATCATTCTTCAACACTATTATTTATGTCTACTTTAAATCACAGCTAAGAAAAGGTTGCATGCTTCTCGCATACTTCCAGGAGCTGAACAAACAGAAACTTGGACAGAGAATGGGTTTTCGCACGAATGATAACAGTAAATCTGTCATTGTGGCTTTTTGTTTTTACTTTTATCTGACTCGTAACGTGATGAAGTGTTCCGCATGCTTTCCATTCACACGTCGGAGATGTTTACATGGCTTTTTTTGAAATAGAGTAGGAGAGGACGGAGGAAGAGAGGAGCGGGGTGAGTCGCGGACAAAGACGGCACCAAAGGTGGGGAAGGGAGGGAGTGGGAAGACGAGGAAGAGGAGAGGAGTGAAAGAAGGAGGCCTTTAGAAAGAGCCAAGTGTCTGTGTCCGGTTACAACTGGTCGAGTGTTTCCGGAAAGATCTCCTGACCACAATGTTCCTGGCAAGAGTGGAGACACTGCATCTATACAGTACATACTCATCTACACACACACACATTTGAAGGTAGACAGACATGACTTGATCCTGTGCCGAGGGGCAAAACCTCAGGTCGAGAGCACAGCGTGAATGTGACACTTAAAGTTACATTTCACACGTTGTTGTTGCTGCCGAAAGCGGTCGGGAATCTGCTGGAGTTCTGTTACTGTTGGCAAGCCCCCAGCTGTACAGCTACAAAGTATAAATAGGTTTAATACGTTGACAGCATGTGATCACTGACCTGAGGTCAATTCTTATGAAGCTACTAATCAGTAGTAGTGTGAGGAACAGGGTAATAATATGATCTAGTTAACATGTCATTATAAAATCAGCAGGAGGTGTGCATGGAAACATGCTGACGTATTTGTGTTTGTTGCAGTGGGTTTGTTTGTGCACTTGTCATGAGTATCACGCTATTTCGGTTTCCATATATGAAAGGTGATACTGTAAAGTCGGAAGTCCCTCTCTTGGTCTGCGTGCTCTGGCCTGCATTCAGCAAATTACTTTTCAAAGCCGTCATAGCTGAAGCTAACTGGGTGGAGCGCTGACGACTGATATGTGATCAGACACTACTCTGTGTGTATGTTTCTTGTCCGCTTGCAGTGTCCGTAAAAAACAAATGTCCTACATGCAGCTTAGATATACTTCCTTAATATTTGGTATTTAGGTGTGCACCGCTCTGATCTCAAAGCACAAACCACCTCAAAGCTCTTTTTGTGACACTTGCTGGCAGAGGCTGCCATTTCGGGTGCCAACTGCTCATCAGCACATGTCCTGTCATGAATTTGGCTCTAATTCAAGGCAAATACTATCATTGAATTAGAATGCAAAGGCAATTAAAAAGGCAAAGCCTGAGGCAGTTAGGTGAGTAACATTATTTCCTTATTAATACATTTTTGTTGTTTATTTGTGCTGCTGAAAGAACAACCTGTTGAACAATCAGACGATTAGTTTTATCCAGCAGTGCAATTTTAAATGATTTACCCTGCAGTGTAAAATAATTTTCATCAATAATTTGTTATGGCACTACTGTTGCTCCTGCACCAGTTATGCCACCAAACTTTACAGCAGTAGGCTTAACTTTGTTAGTAGAAAGTCTGCTTGAACTTCATTATTTCAATCTGCAATTAGACCGGTGGTCAACTAAATTGCACTGTTTGCAATAATCAGCCCTAGAGGTCCTGATTGCTTCACCCCGAGTGGTTTGAATCTGCAGCTGTGTGTTCCCCCGTGTGTGTCATTTAAAAGGAGAGGAAGGAAGGAAGGAAGAGTCACATCAGAGTAAAAGGTTCCTGTATTTGGAGTACAACTCTGGCACAGGAAAGAGCCTGGGAATGGCTTGAGAAATGGTAGTGGAAAGGATTTAGTGGATGACCTCTTCCTCTCTCTTTAATGTGGAAACATCAGGATTTATAGTGGTGGAGCTGCTGGGGCCTTTTTAAGGGTCCTGGTTTTTCCTACCAAACCCAAAGTTTGGAAGTAATACCTGGTAACGCAAACCAAAAGATATTATCTTTAAAATCCAGCCAGACAACCTTACATGCGCTCTATAAATATCATTTGCAGACGTCTAACTTGTTTTTTTAACATAAGTCTTTCCGCTGGTTTTCTCTGCTGTATGCATTAGGCGATGGATTTCATGTTGGCGGTGCCATGTGGAGGCCTCCAGACCAGATGGAGTTGAGATGAAGTAACTTTGGCTGTCTCCCTGCCACCTGAACCACAGCCAGACCACCACTGATTACCGCTCACATTGTTGAGCGTCTGTCAGGCTTGAATATACTGAGGTAGTATGTTGCGTAGCTCCGGTGCAGCTCAAACTACAGACAGAGGCAGGATTATGCATAAGCACATCCACATTTCCATGAATAAAGATAAACTGCACGTGCAGAACATGAAATGTAAAAGGTAGATGTGTTGGCATACTGTAGGAGGACAGATTTAAGAGTGGTTGAGAGAACTAAATAATTGCATTTAAATTATACTTTGTAGGTTTTCAGAATGTTGGTGCATTGTTGTATATTATCCTGCTCGACGCAAACCCCCCGCCCCCTGAAAACGCTGCTGTGGATGCCAATGCCAGATGCAGACTCTTAGTGCAGTCAATAAATTGCACACACTGCATGTGCACACATAAAATAGAGATGGACAAATCAATAAAATCCAATTAGAAAGTCAGCCTGGAAATATAAAACAGGGAAAGAGTTCTTAGCTGAATAATTTAGTTTGGATTAGTCCGATTTTTCTCATTTATTATGTCAGAGGTGCTGCCGTCACACACATTACATGAATATTTACTGATGACTACAAAGGCACTTTGCAGCTAAATTAGGATATTAACTGGAGGTCCTGTCTGAAGCGTAATGATAATTTGCACACAGGACAATTTAACATATAGAAATATTTTCATGAGAGGGGCTTTGAGGCTTCCCTTTTATTTGGCTTTAGATTTGCCAGGTACACCCATGTTATAATACAAGATGTTGGCATTGAGAAACAATCAGGTGACATTCGTGATTTTATTGAGAATCAAGTTTCAGGGCGTCCCCGTAAACAAAAAGTGAGTAATAATAATCTGTAGGTTAATGCACATGTGGCATGAGAGCATGTAAAAGGGGTTAATTGCGTGAGTCTCACGGTTGTTGCGTGAGAGTTGGCAGCCCCTGAACGAGTCAGTCAACTTAACACCGTACAAAGTGAAGAGTGAGTAACATAAGTCCAAGTTAATATGAGTAGTTGTGACCCTAAGCTCATGCCAGAAACCAGCCCTGGACCAGCGTTGTGGAAATAAAGAGAAGAGCTGTGGCCAGGACGAGAGGGAAGACCCATGTGGACGAGAGGCTCATAAACAGATAAGCGAAGGAATGTTTTTATTTCCTGGCTGGCTGTGTGTCAAATATTCCCTCTCTGTCTGTGGGTTTGGATCACAACACTGTCCATATAGGCAGTATATTTGACTACTGGGCACAGTTGGAGTTTGCACTTCCAACATTGCACTTGGGATTTAATTGAGCTGAAATGAGTTCGTCTGATTCATCTTTGTGGAGGGGAGTGTGGTGTAGCCAACTGTCTAATCCAGGGGTGTCCAAACTGATCCACAAAGGGGCCGGTGTGTGGCTGCAGGTTTTTGTTCCAACCAACCAAGAACACACAGTTTGACCGATCAACTCTCTGAAGACTGAGATCAGTTGATTGAATGAGTCAAGTCTGGTGTGCTGCTGTCTGGTTAAACCTGCAGCCACACCGGCCCTTTGTGGAACAGTTTGGATACCCCTGGTCTAATCACTCTCCCTCTTTCCAACACAGTAGCGTGCTGAACCAAAGAAAGCAATACGGACAGAAGTCGCGAGACACACAGCAGACGGCAGCAAGAGGCCTGCGAACGGCTGCAGAGTGTGTCTAATTTATGGCATAAGCCGAAATCAATAAAAATCCCTAAGAAACAGGCTTTGGACTCTGACTCTTTGTGCTGAGAGAACCCTAGTGGCAGTAAGCGTGTCACAATCTTCTTTAACCATTTTCATTCCTTTATTCCATTAATTTCTCCATAATTCTTAACTCTTAATTCTCAAACTCCAGGTGAATGTCATTGCTTGATTTTCCTTAAAAATAAAAAAAATAAACATAACCTTTCAAACTGTGTAGATGTAGATGTGTGTGTGTGTGTGTTTGACCTCTTGAAGCAGTGTGCCGAGGTGAGGACCCAGCAGGTGTCGATGAGAGTCGCCCCACACACCAACCTCCCGTCTCCTCGAGTTCCTCGCAAGCGAATCGCAGCCTGCCATGGCCAGCCACCCCTACGGACACGACCACACGCACACACAGAGGACTTAAAGAGCAAACACTGACGTTGAATCCACTCTAAAACCTTCTAACCAGAGGAAGCTGAGTCATATTCAGACTATAATTAAAAGCAAATCACTGCCCTTAAACAGGTAGTTAACATGGGAATATGATTTATGTGATTATTTGGAGGACAGTCATTAGTATAGCTGACCGGTAGAATTAGTTTACATGCAGTGCAAACATGCAGGATATCATCTAAACATGCACGCACGTAAATAAACGAAAAACTCTTTGGTTTCACACATACCCATAAATGTACTTGGTTGGATACGAATAAGCATAAATGTTTATTCTCTCTTTCTATCTTACTCTTACACAAAGTGAGTCAGAAGATTTCCAGAGATTATTTCTGCGTTGACCATGTACGCCTGTTTCTCTTCAGTGTAACTCATCCTAGATGACACGTTCACATTTAATGACATTCTTTCTCACTTGCAGGCTTCCTCTTACCCACATCCAGTGTATGTTCATGTTTTGTTGGACACACAGTTATAGGATATTTATTTGCCTGTAGCTTCAGATCAGCTGTTTCCCATTCAGAAGATTTATTGTCTTAAAAATCCAATATTCTTTATTCTATATGTCTCTAGCAGGCGCTTTCATTAATCCCTCCTCCTGCCCCCTTCCAGCTTACCTCAGAGAGTTTTCTCCTCCTATGATCCGGCGCTGGCGAGTGTGTTTGAGCCGCAGACCGCAGATTGAGTTGACCGGGTCTGACAGAGACAAAAGACATCGGGGGGTGTGTATATGTAAGAGTGTGTGGGAGGGAGATGATTGTTAAACCGTTTCAGCTCAGATGTCGCTCTTATTAAATGTTTAGAAAAGTTCTTCTTTTAGCACTACATGCAAACCTAAAGTTAAATAAATGAAATAAAGCAGAGATCATTTTCGTCGTCTGTGTGTGTGTGTGATGTTTAAATCTACAAACATTAGGCTTTTTTTCAGAAGATGACAAAACACCCTCCTGCACTGGGTTTGACTTTCCGCAGTGTGTGCATGTGAGAAATGGAAGTAAAAGCATATGTGCAGGTAACAGATAGCATTGTGTGAGTCTGCCCTGATCTGTGACAGACAGGGTAAAGCAATAACATCGCTCTATCCATTTTACCATCTGGATACACACACACACTGCGGTCCTTCCTGCTTCCCTCTCATAAGCCTGTCGTTTGTTTCTCATTAGTTTTTAAGTGTATATGACACATTTGAAATGTTTGCTAAACACACTATATTCTCATATATGTTCAATGCACATGCACGCATTCTTTTTCTTCTTTCTCCCGAGCCACGGAAAAGGAGAAACAAACAGACCTAAATGACCTTTGACCTCTTTGTAGCTGGCCTGCGTTTCACCGTAGTCACAGATGACGCCGGCGTCCTCGCTATGGCGACAGTTGTGCGTGCCCGGTGGCTGTTTGATGCAGTCCGCCAACGAACGCTCCTCGCCGCTGCACTTCACATTGTCCACGTGGATGGGCCCGGTCCCCTCGCCGAAGTACGCCATCACACGGGCCTTCGCCTCGCCACTGGAGACGATAAAAGAAATTTCATTTTGCCGTTGCAAAGCGATAGATATCAAATAGGCGAGGCGGCAATGAATTCAAGAGAAAGAAAATAAAATAATAAAACATCGGATAAGATAAGCAAGGAAATTAAAGTATATCTTGAGAAAGCTGCATTGGATAATCTAATCTAAAGTAAACAATTCAAAAATGTCCCCACCTAAAACCTGATAAGCAATAACTAAAATTTTCTATCTCCACTGGTGGGTGAAATGTGCTCCCTGAACTTTGTTTGAAGACAAGAAGCATTTTGAACCATGAGGAAATTCAGTTGAAATGTCTGTGTCGTATATTCAGCAGCGATGCAGTTGAAGATGTTTGAAGAGAAACAAATGTATTACAATAAGTTCAGTATCGTAGCAAGTAAAACATTACTTGGAGAGCCCCTGGCCAAGAAATGATGAGACTCTCTCGAACTATGTTGTTCTGCTGAAAGAACAACCTGTTAAACAATCAGACGATTAGTTTTATCCAGCAGTGCAATTTTAAATGATTTACCCTGCAGTGTAAAATAATTTCATCAATAATTTGTAAGGCATTAAGCGCAACTACTGTTGCTCCTGCACCAGTTATGCACACAAAATTTACAACAGTAGACTTAACTTTGTATAGAGAGTCTGCTTGAACTTCATTATTTCAATCTGCAATTAGACCGGTGGTCAACTAAATGCACTGTTTGCAATAACAGCCCTAGAGGTCCGATTGCTTCACCCCGAGTGGTTTGAATTGCAGCTGTGTGTTCCCCCTGTGTGCCATTTAAAAAGGAGAGAAGGAAGGAAGAGTCACATCACAGAGTAAAAGGTTCCTGATTTGGAGTACAACTCGGGCACAGGAAAGAGCCTGGGAATGGGCTTGAGAAATGGTAGTGGAAAGGATAGTGAATGACCTCTTCCTCTCTTTAATGTGGGAAACACAGGATTTATAGTGGCGGGCTGCTGGGGCCTTTTTGAGGGTCCTGGTTTTTCCTACCAAACCCAAAGTTTGGAACAATACCTGGTAACGCAAACCAAAAGAATTATCTTTAAAATCCAGCCAGACAACCTTACATGCGCTCTATAAATATCATTTGCAGACGTCAACTTGTTTTTTAACATAAGTCTTTCCGCTGGTTTTCTCTGCTGTATGCATAGCGATGGATTTCATGTTGGCGGTGCCATGTGGAGGTCTCCAGACCAGATGGAGTTGAGATGAAGTAACTTTGGCTGTCTCCCTGCCACCTGAACCACAGCCAGACCACCACTGATTACCGCTCACATTGTTGAGCGTCTGTCAGGCTTGAAATATCTGAGGTAGTATGTTGCGTAGCTCGGTGCAGCTCAAATTACAGGCAGAGGCAGGATTAGCATAAGCACATCCACATTTCCATGAATAAAGATAAACTGCAGTGCAGAACATGAAATGTAAAAGGTGAGTGTTTCGCATACTGCAGGAGGACGAATTTAAGAGTGGTTGAGAGAACTAAATAATTGCATTTGAATTATACTTTGTAGGTTTTAGAATGTTGGTGCATTGTTGTATATTATCCTGCCCGACGCAAACCCCCCCCCCTGAAAACCCTGTTGTGGATGCCAGCAGATGCAGACCTCTTAGTGCAGTCAATAAATTGCACACACGGCATGTGCACACATAATAGAGATGGACAAATCAATAAAACCAATTAGAAAGTCAGCCTGGAAATATAAAACAGGGACGAGTTCTTAGCTGATAATTTAGTTTGGATTAGTCAGATTTTTCTCATTTATTATGTCAGAGGTGCTGCCGTCACACACATACATGAATATTACTGATGACTACAAAGGCACTTTGCAGCTAAATTAAGATATTAACTGGAGGTCCTGTCTGAAGCGTAATGATAATTTGCACACAGGACAATTTAACATATAGAAATATTTTCACGAGAGGGGCTTGTGAGGCTTCCCTTTTATTTGGCTTTAGATTGCCAGGTACAACCATGTTATAATACAAGATGTTGGAATTGAGAAACATCAGGTGACATTCGTGATTTTATTGAGAACAAGTTTCAGGGCGCCCCGTAAACAAAAAGTGAGAAATAATAATTTGTAGGTTAATGCACATTGGTGTGAAAACATGTAAAAGGGGTTAATTGCGGAGTCTCACGCCCTGAGCGAGTCAGTCAACTTAACACGTACAAAGTGAGGAGTGAGTAACATAAGTCCAAGTTAAATGAGTAGTTGTGACCCTAACTCATGCCAGCGACCAGCCCTGGACCAGCGTTGGGAATAAAGAGAAGAGCGTGTGACCAGGACGAGAGGGAAGACCCAGGTGGAGAGAGGCTCATAAACAGATAAGGGAAGGAATGTTTATTATTTCCTGGCTGGCTGTGTGTCAATATCCCTCTTGTCTGTGGGTTTGGATCACAACACTGTCCAATAGGAAGTGTATTTGACACTGGCCACAGTTGGAGTTTGCACTTCCAACATTGCACTTGGGATTTAATGGAGCTGAAATGAGTTCGTCTGATTCATCTTTGTGAGGGGAGTGTGGTGAGCCAACTGTCTATCCAGGGGTGTCCAAACGTCCACAAAGGGGCTGGTGTGGCTGCAGGTTTTTGTTCCAACCAACCAAGACACACAGTTTGACCAATCAACTCTTGAAGACTGAGATCAGTTGATTGAATGAGTCAGTTGGTGTGCTGCTGTTTTGGTTAAACCTGCAGCCACACCGGCCCTTTGTGGAACAGTTTGGATACCCCTGGTCTAATCACTCTCCCTCTTTCCAACACAGTAGCGGCTGGACCAGAGGAAGCACGGACAGAAGTCCGAGACCACAGCAGCCGGCAGCAGAGGCCTGCGAACGGCTGCAGAGTGTCTAATTAGGGCATAAGCCGAAATCCAAAAGAAACGGGCTTTGGCCTCTTTGTGCTGAAGAACCCTAGTGGCAGTAAGCGTGTCACAATCTCCATTTTCATTCCTTTTTCCATTAATTCTCCTAATCTTAACTCTTGATTCTCAAACTCCAGTGGAATGTCAAAGTTGATTTCCTTTAAAAAAAACCAAAAAACATAACCTTTCAAACTGTAGATGTGTGTGTATGTGTGTGTGTGTTTGACCTCTTGAAGAGTGTGCCGAGGTGAGGACCCAGTGTGCGATGAGAGTCGCCCCGCCACCAACCTCCCGTCTCCTCGAGTTCCTCGCAAGCGAATCGCAGCCGGCCATGGCCAGCCACCCCTACGGACACGACCACACGCACACACAGAGGACTTAAAGAGCAAACACTGACGTTGAATCCACTCTAAAACCTTCTAACCAGAGGGAAGCTGAGTCATATCAGACTATAATTAAAAGCAAACACTGCCCTTAAACAGGTAGTTAACATGGGAATATGATTATGTGATATTTGGAGGACAGTATAGTATAGCTGACCGGTAGAATTAGTTACATGCAGTGCAAACAGCAGGATATCATCTAAACATGCACGCACGTAAATAAACGAAAAACTCTTTGGTTTCACACATAACCATAAATGTACTTGGTTGGATACGAATAAGCATAAATGTTTATTCTCTCTCTTTCTACACTCCACACAAAGTGGAGTCAGAAGATTCCAGAGATTTATCTTGCGTTGACCATGTACGCCGTTTTTCTCTTCGTGTAACTCATCCTAGATGACACGTTCACATTAAATGCTGACATCTTTTCTCACTTGCAGGCTTCCTCTTACCCACATCCAGTGTATGTTCATGTTTGTTGGACACACAGTTAGGATATTTATTTGCCTGTAGTTCAGATCAGCTGTTTCCATTCAGAAATTTTTGTCTTAAAAATCCAATATTCTTTATCTATAGTCTCTAGCAGGCGCTTTCATAATCCCTCCTCCTGCCCCCTTCCAGCTTACCTCAGAGAGTTTTCTCCTCCATGATCCGGCCGCTGGCGAGTGTGTTTGAGCCGCAGACCACAGATTGAGTTGACGGGTCTGACAGAGACAAAAGACATCGGGGGTGTGTATATGTAAGAGTGTGTGGGAGGGAGATGATGGTAAACCGTTCAGCTCAGATGTCGCTCTTATTAAATTTTTAGAAAGTTCTTCTTTTAGCACTACATGCAAACCAAGTTAAATAAATGAATGAATAAATAAAGCAGAATCATTTTCGTAGTCTGTCTGTGTGTGTGTGTGTGTGTTTTTATGTTTAAATCTACAAACATTAGGCTTTTTTTCAGAAGATGACAAAACACCTCTGCACTGGGTTTGACTTTCCGCATGCTGTGGCATGTGAGAATGGAAGTAAAAGCATATGTGCAGGTAACAGATAGCATTGTGGTGAGTCTGCCCTGATCTGTGACAGACAGGGTAAAGCAATAACATCGCTCTATCCATTTTACAATCTGGATACACACACACACATGCGTCCTTCTTGCTTCCTCTCATAAGCCGTCGTTTGTTTCTCATTAGTTTTTAAGTGTATATGACACATTTGAAATGTTTGCTAAACACACTATATTCTCATATATGTTCAATGCACATGCACACATTTTTTTCTTCTCTCCCGAGCCACGAAAAACAGAAACAAACAGACCTAAATGACCTTTGACCTTTTTGTAGCTGGCCTGCGTTTCACCCGTAGTCACAGATGACGCCGCCGTCCTCGCTGTGGCGACAGTTGTGGGTGCCGGGTGGCTGTTTGATGCAGTCGCCAACGAACGCTCCTCGCCGCTGCACTTCACATTGTCCAGTGGATGGGCCCGGTCCCCTCGCCGAAGTACGCCACACACGGGCCTTCGCCTGCCACTGGAGAGATAAAAGAAATTTTCATTTTGCCGTTGCAAAGCGATAATATCAAATAGGCGAGCGGCAATGAATTCAAGAGAAAGAAATAAAAATAATAAAACAGCGGATAAGATAAGCAAGGAAATTAAAGTAATCTGAGAAAGCTGCATTGGATAATCTAATCTAAAGTAAACTATTCTAAACATGGCTCGTCTTGGTTCCATTTTAAGATAAGCTGCTTCACCAACGGAGAGACATTGAGTTACTATATGGACAATTCAAAAATGTCCCCACCTAAAACCTGATA